>NC_052323.1:21421930-21431930 GCF_016432855.1 Salvelinus namaycush
GTGATTGTGATGGATGAGGGTCTAATCGGAGGAGTAATGGAGTGGAGGAGAGGTGCGGTGATGTTTATGGATGAGGGTGTGATGGGAGGAGGGATGGAGAGGAGAAGGAGAGGTGGGGTGATGTTTATGGATGAGGGTCTGTTTGGTGGAGGGATGGATTGGAGGATGAGAGGTGGGTGATGTTTATGGATGAGGGTCTGATGGGAGGAGGGATGGAGAGGAGGAGGAGAGGTGGGGTGATGTGTATGGATGAAGGTCTGATAGGAGGAGGGATGGAGAGGAGGAGGAGAGGTGGAGTGATGTTTATGGATGAGGATCTGATGGGAGGAGGGATGGAAAGGAGGAAGAGAGTTTGGGTGATGTGAATGGATGAGGGTCTGATGGGAGGAGGGATGGAGAGGAGGAGGGGTGAGGTGATTTGTATGGATGGGGGAGTGGGGTGGTAAATTGCTTGTGAAATGAAAATGGCTCTTTAGCAGAATCCAGGACACTTGGGCGCTGCCGCTGGATCAATGTGTCTGATTTACCGCCTGAAAGCCTGTCAGGGCGAGGGAGCGGAGGAAAGGGGGAATTGAGAGGAGAGAGGGAGTGAGTGAAAGAGAAGGGGACCAGAATCCTGAGACGGAAGGAGGGAGAGAGGGAAATGTGGAGAGTTCATGAGGGACACAGAGAAAGAGATGAAAAGGAGCGGATTAGAAGAGTTGATAAGACTGTTCATTCTCCCTCACTCACCACTGCAGGTAATAAACTGGCTAGTGTAATAGCAGTGGTAGTGTTCAACCACTTTCCTCTGTCCCAAAAACAGCACATGTTAACAATATAGACACGTTAACACTATAGACACAGGTTAACACTTCAAACACATGTAAATACGAAATACACATGTTAACACTTCAGACACATGTTAACACTATAGACACATGTTAAAACTTCAGACACATGTTAACACTATAGACACATGCTAACACCTCAGACACATGTTAACACTTCAGACACATGTTAACACTTCAGACACATGTTACCACTACAGACACACGTTAACACATCAGACACATGTTAACACTTCAGACACATGTTAACACATCAGACACATGTTAACACAATAGACACAAGCTAACACTTCAGACACATGTTAACACTTCAGACACATGTTAACACTTCAGACACATGTTAACACTTCAGACACATGTTAACACTTCAGACACATGTTAACACTATAGACACATGTTAACACTTCAGACACATGTTAACACTTCAGACACATGTTAACACTTCAGACACATGTTAACACTATAGACACATGTTAACACTTCAGACACATATTAATACTTCAGATACATGTTAACAATTCAGACACATGTTAACACTATAGACACATGTTAACACTATAGACACATGTTAACACTTCAGACACATGTTAACACTTCAGACACATGTTAACACTATAGACACATGTTAACACGATAGACACATGTTAACAATTTAGACACATGTTTATACTAGACACATGCTAACACTTCAGACACATGTTAACACTTCAGACAACATGTAACACAATAGACACAAGCTAACACTTCAGACACATGTCAACATTTCAGACACATGTTAACACTTCAGACACATGTTAGCACTATAGACACATGTTAACACTTCAGACACATGCTAACACTTCAGAAACATGTTAACACTTCTGACACATGTTAACACTTCATACACATGTTAACACTTCTGACACATGTTAACACTTCAGACACATGCTAACACTTCTGACACATGTTAACACTTCAGACACATGTTACCACTGCAGACACATGTTAACACTTCAGACACATGGTAACAATTCAGACACATGTTTATACTATAGAAACATGTTAACACTTCAGACACATGTTAACACTATACAATTAACACTTCAGACACATGTTAACACTTCAGACACATGGTACCACTGCAGACACATGTTAACACTTCAGACACATGTTAACACTTCAGACACATGTTAACGCTACAGACACATGTTAACACTTCAGACACATGTTAACAATTCAGACACATGTTTACACTATAGACACATGTTAACACTTCAGACACATGTTAACACTTCAGGCACATGTTAACAATATAGACACATGTTAACACTTCAGACACATGTTAACACTTCAGACACATGTTAACACTATAGACACATGTTAACACTTCAGACACATGTTAACAATTCAGACACATGTTTATACTATAGGCACATGTTAACACTTCAGACACATGTTAACACTTCAGACACATGTTATCACTATAGACACATGTTAACACTTCAGACACATATTAACACTTCAGACACATGTCAACACTTCAGACACATGTTAACACTACAGACACATGTTAACACTATAGACACATGTTAACACTTCAGAAACATGTTAACACTTCAGACATATGTTAACATTATAGACACATGTTAACACTTCAGACACATGTATCACAATAGACACATGTTAACACCAGACACATGTAACACTTCAGACACATGTTAACACTATAGACACATGTTAACACTTCAGACACATGTTAACGCTACAGACACATGTTAACACTTCAAACACATGCTAACACTTCAGACACATGTTGACAATTCAGACACATGTTTATACTATAGACACATGTTAACACTTCAGACACGTGTTAACACTTCAGGCACATGTTAACAATATAGACACATGTTAACACTTCAGAGACATGTTAACACTTCAGACACATGTTACCACTGCAGACACATGTTAACACTTCAGACACATGTTAACAATTCAGACACATGTTTATACTATAGAAACATGTTAACACTTCAGACACATGTTAACACTTCAGACATGTTATCACTATAGACACATTTTAACACTTCAGACACATATTAACACTTCAGACACATGTCAACACTTCAGACACATGTTAACACTACAGACACATGTTAACACTATAGACCCATGTTAACACTTCAGACACATGTTAACACTTCAGACACATGTTAACACTATAGGCAAAGTTTAACACTTCAGACACATGTTAACCCCATAAACACATGTTAACACTTCAGATACATGTTAACACTTCAGACACATGTTAACACTATAGACACATGTTTACACTTCAAGCACATGTTAACACTTCAGACACATGTTAACACTATAGACACATGTTAACACTATAGACACATGTTAACACGATAGACACATGTTTACACTTCAAGCACATGTTAACACTTCAGACACATGTTAACACTATAGACACATGTTAACACTTCAGACACATGTTAACACTTCAGACACATGTTAACACTTTAGACACATGTTAACACTTCAGACACATGTTAACACTATAGACACATGTTAACACTTCAGACACATGTTAACACTTCAGACACATGGTACCACTGCAGACACATGTTAACACTTCAGAAACATGTTAACACTTCAGACACATGTTAACGCTCCATACACATGTTAACACTATAGACACATGCTAACACTTCAGACACATGTTAACAATTCAGACACATGTTTATACTATAGACACATGTTAACACTTCAGACACATGTTAACACTTCAGACACATGTTAACAATATAGACACATGTTAACACTTCAGACACATGTTAACAATTCAGACACATGTTTATACTATAGACACATGTTAACACTTCAGACACGTGTTACCACTTCAGGCACATGTTAACAATATAGACACATGTTAACACTTCAGACACATGTTAACACTTCAGACACATGTTACCACTGCAGACACATGTTAACACTTCAGACACATGTTAACAATTCAGACATGTTTATACTATAGAAACATGTTAACACTTCAGACACATGTAACACTTCAGACATGTTATCACTATAGACACATTTTAACACTTCAGACACATATTAACACTTCAGACACATGTCAACACTTCAGACACATGTTAACACTACAGACACATGTTAACACTATAGACCCATGTTAACACTTCGACACATGTTAACACTTCAGACACATGTTAACACTATAGACCCATGTTAACACTTCAGACACATGTTAACACTTCAGACACATGTTAACACTATAGGCAAAGTTTAACACTTCAGACACATGTTAACCCCATAAACACATGTTAACACTTCAGATACATGTTAACACTTCAGACACATGTTAACACTATAGACACATGTTAACACTTCAGACACATGTTAACACTTCAGACACATGTTAACACTATATACACATGTTAACACTATAGACACATGTTAACACGATAGACACATGTTTACACTTCAAGCACATGTTAACACTTCAGACACATGTTAACACTATAGACACATGTTAACACTTCAGCAGACACATGTTACCACTTCAGACACATGTTAACATATAGACACATGTTAACACTTCAGACACATGTTAACACTATAGACACATGTTAACACTTCAGAACACTGTTAACACTTCAGACATGGTACCACTGCAGACACATGTTAACACTTCAGACACATGTTAAACACTTCAGACACATGTTAACGCTCCATACACATGTTAACACTATAGACACATGCTAACACTTCAGACACATGTTAACAATTCAGACACATGTTTATACTATAGACACATGTTAACACTTCAGACACATGTTAACACTATAGACACATGTTAACACTTCAGACACATGTTAACACTTCAGACACATGTTACCACTGCAGACACATGTTAACACTTCAGACACATGTTAACACTTCAGACACATGTTAACGCTACAGACACATGTTAACACTATAGACACATGCTAACACTTCAGACACATGTTAACAATTCAGACACATGTTTATACTATAGACACATGTTAACACTTCAGACACATGTTAACACTTCAGGCACATGTTAACAATATAGACACATGTTAACACTTCAGACACATGTTAACAATTCAGACACATGTTTATACTATAGGCACATGTTAACACTTCAGACACATGTTAACACTTCAGACACATGTTATCACTATAGACACATGTTAACACTTCAGACACATATTAACACTTCAGACACATGTCAACACTTCAGACACATGTTACACTACAGACACATTTTAACACTATAGACACATGTTAACACTTCAGAAACATGTTAACACTTCAGACATATGTTAACAATAAGACACATGTTAACACTTCAGAACATGTTATCACAATAGACCACAGTTAACACTTCAGACACACATGTTAACACTTCAGACACATGTTAACACTATAGACACATGTTAACACTTCAGACACATGTTAACGCTACAGACACATGTTAACACTAAAGACACATGCTAACACTTCAGACACATGTTGACAATTCAGACACATGTTTATACTATATACACATGTTAACACTTCAGACACGTGTTAACACTTCAGGCACATGTTAACAATATAGACACATGTTAACACTTCAGAGACATGTTAACACTTCAGACACATGTTACCACTGCAGACACATGTTAACACTTCAGACACATGTTAACAATTCAGACACAGTTTAATACTATAGAAACATGTTAACACTTCAGACACATGTTTAACACTTCAGACAGTTTCACTATAGACAACATTTTAACACTTCAGACACATATTAACACTTCAGACACATGTCAACACTTCAGACACATGTTAACACTACAGACACATGTTAACACTATAGACCCATGTTAACACTTCAGACACATGTTAACACTTCAGACACATGTTAACACTATAGACCCATGTTAACACTTCAGACACATGTTAACACTTCAGACACATGTTAACACTATAGGCAAAGTTTAACACTTCAGACACATGTTAACCCCATAAACATGTTAACACTTCAGATAATGTTAACACTTCAGACACATGTTAAACATAGACACACGTTAAACACTTCAGACCACATGTTAACACTTCAGACACATGTTAACACTACGAACATGTTAACACTATAGACACATGTTAACACGATAGACACATGTTTACACTCAAGCACATGTTAACACTTCAGACACATGTTAACACTATAGACAATGTTAACACTTCAGAACATGTTAACACTTCAGACACATGTTACACTTAGACACATGTTAACACTTCAGACATGTTATCACTATAGACACATGTTAACACTTCGACACATGTTAACACTTCAGGACACTGGAACACTGCAGACACATGTTAACACTTCAGACACATGTTAACCACTCAGACACATGTTAGCAATATAGACACATGTTAACACTTCAGACACATGTTAACACTTCAGACAATGTTAACACTCAGACACATGTTAGCATATAGACACATGTTAACACTTCAGACACATATTAATACTTCAGATACATGTTAACAATTCAGACACATGTTAACACTATAGACACATGTTAACACTATAGACACATGTTAACACTTCAGACACATGTTAACACTTCAGACACATGTTAACACTATAGACACATGTTAACACGATAGACACATGTTAACAATTTAGACAATGTTTATACTAGACACATGCTAACACTTAGACAAATGTTAACACTTCAGACACATGTTAACACAATAGACACAAGCTAACACTTCAGACACATGTCAACATTTCAGACACATGTTAACACTTCAGAACATGTTAGCACTATAGACACATGTTAACACTTCAGACACATGCTAACACTTCAGAAACATGTTAACACTTCTGACACATGTTAACACTTCATACACATGTTAACACTTCAGAGACATGTTAACACTTCAGACACATGTTACCACTGCAGACACATGTTAACACTTCAGACACATGGTAACAATTCAGACACATGTTTATACTATAGAAACATGTTAACACTTCAGACACATGTTAACACTATAGACACATGTTAACACTTCAGACACATGTTAACACTTCAGACACATGGTACCACTGCAGACACATGTTAACACTTCAGACACATGTTAACACTTCAGACACATGTTAACGCTCCATACACATGTTAACACTATAGACACATGCTAACACTTCAGACACATGTTAACAATTCAGACACATGTTTATACTATAGACACATGTTAACACTTCAGACACATGTTAACACTTCAGACACATGTTAACAATATAGACACATGTTAACACTTCAGACACATGTTAACACTTCAGACACATGTTAACACTATAGACACATGTTAACACTTCAGACACATGTTAACAATTCAGACACATGTTAATACTATAGACACATGTTAACACTTCAGACACATGTTAACACTTCAGACACATGTTATCAATATAGACACATGTTAACACTTCAGACACATATTAACACTTCAGACACATGTCAACACTTCAGACACATGTTAACACTACAGACACATGTTAACACTATAGACACATGTTAACACTTCAGAAACATGTTAACACTTCAGACATATGTTAACATTATAGACACATGTTAACACTTCAGACACATGTTATCACAATAGACACATGTTAACACTTCAGACACATGTTAACACTTCAGACACATGTTAACACTATAGACACATGTTAACACTTCAGACACATGTTAACGCTACAGACACATGTTAACACTAAAGACACATGCTAACACTTCAGACACATGTTGACAATTCAGACACATGTTTATACTATAGACACATGTTAACACTTCAGACACGTGTTAACACTTCAGGCACATGTTAACAATATAGACACATGTTAACACTTCAGAGGCATGTTAACACTTCAGACACATGTTACCACTGCAGACACATGTTAACACTTCAGACACATGTTAACAATTCAGACACATGTTTATACTATAGAAACATGTTAACACTTCAGACACATGTTAACACTTCAGACATGTTATCACTATAGACACATTTTAACACTTCAGACACATATTAACACTTCAGACACATGTCAACACTTCAGACACATGTTAACACTACAGACACATGTTAACACTAAGACCCATGTTAACACTTCAGACACATGTTAACACTTCAGACACATGTTAACACTATAGGCAAAGTTTAACACTTCAGACACATGTTAACCCCATAAACACATGTTAACACTTCAGATTCATGTTAACACTTCAGACACATGTTAACACTATAGACACATGTTAACACTTCAGACACATGTTAACACTTCAGACACATGTTAACACTATAGACACATGTTAACACTATAGACACATGTTAACACGATAGACACATGTTTACACTTCAAGCACATGTTAACACTTCAGACACATGTTAACACTATAGACACATGTTAACACTTCAGACACATGTTAACACTTCAGACACATGTTAACACTTTAGACACATGTTAACACTTCAGACACATGTTAACACTATAGACACATGTTAACACTTCAGACACATGTTAATTCAGACACATGGTACCACTGCAGACATGTAACACTTCAGACAATGTTAACACTTCAGACACATGTTAGCACTATAGCACATGTTAACACTTCAGACACATGTTAACACTTCAGACACATGTTAACACTTCAGACACATGTTAGCACTATAGACACATGTTAACACTTCAGACACATATTAATACTTCAGAACATGTTAACACTTCAGACACATGTTAACACTATAGACACATGTTAACACTATAGACACATGTTAACACTTCAGACACATGTTAACACTTCAGACACATGTTAACACTATAGACACATGTTAACACGATAGACACATGTTAACAATTTAGACACATGTTTATACTAGACACATGCTAACACTTCAGACACATGTTAACACTTCAGACACATGTTAACACAATAGACACAAGCTAACACTTCAGACACATGTCAACATTTCAGACACATGTTAACACTTCAGACACATGTTAGCACTATAGACACATGTTAACACTTCAGACACATGCTAACACTTCAGAAACATGTTAACACTTCTGACACATGTTAACACTTCTACACTGGTTAACACTTCAGACACATGTTAACACTTCAGACACATGTTACCACTGCAGACACATGTTAACACTTCAGACACATGTTAACACTTCAGACACATGTTAACACTTTAGACACATGTTAACACTTCAGACACATGTTAACACTATAGACACATGTTAACACTTCAGACACATGTTAACACTTCAGACACATGGTACCACTGCAGACACATGTTAACACTTCAGACACATGTTAACACTACAGACACATGTTAACGCTACAGACACATGTTGACACTATAGACACATGCTAACACTTCAGACAACATGTTAACAATTCAGATACATGTTTACACTATAGACACATGTTAACACTTCAGACACATGTTAACACTTCAGGCACATGTAACAATATAGACAATGTTAACACTTCAGACACATGTTAACACTCAGAAACATGTTAACACTATAGAGACACATGTTAACACTTCAGACACATGTTAACACATTCAGACCACATGTTTATACTATAGGCACATGTTAACACTTCAGACACATGTTAACACTTCAGACACATGTTATCACTATAGACAGATGTTAACAATTCAGACACATGCTAACACTTCAGAAACATGTAACACTTCTGACACATGTTAACACTTCATACACATGTTAACACTCAGAGACATGTTAACACTTCAGACACATGTTACCACGGCAGACACATGTTAACATTCAGACACATGGTAACAATTCAGACACATGTTTATACATAGAAACATGTTAACACTTCAGACACATGTTAACACTATAGACACATGTTAACACTTCAGACACATGTTAAACTTCAGACACATGGTACCACTGCAGACACATGTTAACACTTCAGACACATGTTAACACTTCAGACACATGTTAACGCTACAGACACATGTTAACACTATAGACACATGCTAACACTTCAGACACAGTTAACAATTCAGATACTGTTTACACTTAGACACATGTT
>NC_052323.1:21766700-21887313 GCF_016432855.1 Salvelinus namaycush
GGCGAGAGTTTAGAGAGAGTATAGAGGGAGAGTGAGTGAGTGTATTAAGAGAGTGTGTAGGAGAGAGTGTAGAGAAAGAGTATAGAGGGAGAGTGAGTGTATTAAGAGAGTGTAGAGAGAGTATAGAGGGAGAGTGAGTGTGTAGGAGAGAGTGTAGAGAGAGAGTGCATATAAAAAAAGAGCATATAGAGAGAGTAGAGGGAGAGAGAAAGAATAGAGAGTTTGTAGAGGCAGAGAGAGTATATCTATATATAGAGAGTATATACAGTATCTACCAGAAGTACCAGATCAATGTGGAGCTATATACAGGAAGTACCAGATCAATGTGGAGCTATATACAGGAAGTACCAGATCAATGTGGGCTATATACAGGGAGTACCAGATCAATGTGGAGCTATATACAGGGAGTACCAGATCAATGTGGAGCTATATACAGGAAGTACCAGATCAATGTGGAGCTATATACAGGAAGTACCAGATCAATGTGGAGCTATATACAGGGAGTACCAGTACCAGATCAATGTGGAGCTATATACAGGGAGTACCAGTACCAGATCAATGTGCAAGTATATACAGGGAGTACCAGTACCAGATCAATGTGCAAGTATATACAGGGAGTACCAGTACCAGATCAATGTGGAGCTATATACAGGGAGTACCAGTACCAAATCAATGTGGAGCTATATACAGGGAGACGTACCAGATCAATGTGGAGCTATATACAGGGAGTACCAGTACCAGACCAATGTGCAGCTATATACAGGGAGTACCAGTACCAGACCAATGTGCAGCTATATACAGGAAGTACCAGATCAATGTGGAGCTATATACAGGAAGTGCCAGATCTGTATATAGCTCCACATTGATCTGGCACTTCCTGTATATAGCTCCACATTGATCTGGTACTTCCTGTATATAGCTCCACATTGGAAGTGCCAGATCAATGTGGAGCTATATACAGGAAGTGCCAGATCAATGTGGAGCTATATACAGGAAGTGCCAGATCAATGTGGAGCTATATACAGGAAGTGCCAGATCAATGTGGAGCTATATACAGGAAGTGCCAGATCAATGTGGAGCTATATACAGGGAGTGCCAGATCAATGTGGAGCTATATACAGGAAGTGCCAGATCAATGTGGAGCTATATACCAGAAGTACCAGATCAATGTGGAGCTATATACAGGGAGTGCCAGATCAATGTGGAGCTATATACCAGAAGTACCAGATCAATGTGGAGCTATATACAGGGAGTGCCAGATCAATGTGGAGCTATATACCAGAAGTACCAGATCAATGTGGAGCTATATACAGGAGTGCCAGATCAATGTGGAGCTATATACAGGAAGTGCCAGATCAATGTGGAGCTATATACAGGAAGTGCCAGATCAATGTGGAGCTATATACAGGAAGTACCAGATCAATGTGGAGCTATATACAGGAAGTACCAGATCAATGTGGAGCTATATACAGGAAGTACCAGATCAATGTGGAGCTATATACAGGAAGTGCCAGATCAATGTGGAGCTATATACAGGAAGTGCCAGATCAATGTGGAGCTATATACAGGAAGTGCCAGATCAATGTGGAGCTATATACAGGAAGTGCCAGATCAATGTGGAGCTATATACAGGAAGTGCCAGATCAATGTGGAGCTATATACAGGAAGTGCCAGATCAATGTGGAGCTATATACAGGAAGTGCCAGATCAATGTGGAGCTATATACAGGAGTGCAGATCAATGTGAGCTATTACAGGAGTGCAGATAATGTGGAGCTATATACAGAAGTACCAGATCAATGTGGAGCTATATACAGGAAGTACCAGATCAATGTGGAGCTATATACAGGAAGTACCAGATCAATGTGGAGCTATATACCAGAAGTACCAGATCAATGTGGAGCTATATACAGGAAGTACCAGATCAATGTGGAGCTATATACAGGGAGTACCAGATCAATGTGGAGCTATATACCAGAAGTACCAGATCAATGTGGAGCTATATACAGGGAGTACCAGATCAATGTGGAGCTATATACAGGAAGTACCAGATCAATGTGGAGCTATATACAGGAAGTACCAGATCAATGTGGAGCTATATACAGGAAGTGCCAGATCAATGTGGAGCTATATACAGGAAGTGCCAGATCAATGTGGAGCTATATACAGGAAGTGCCAGATCAATGTGGAGCTATATACAGGGAAGTACCAGATCAATGTGGAGCTATATACAGGGAGTACCAGATCAATGTGGAGCTATATACATGGAGTACCAGATCAATGTGGAGCTATATACAGGGAGTACCAGATCAATGTGGAGCTATATACAGGGAGTACCAGATCAATGTGGAGCTATATACAGGGAGTACCAGATCAATGTGGAGCTATATACAGGAAGTACCAGATCAATGTGGAGCTATATACAGGAAGTACCAGATCAATGTGGAGCTATATACAGGAAGTACCAGATCAATGTGGAGCTATATACAGGGAGTACCAGTACCAGATCAATGTGCAAGTATATACAGGGAGTACCAGTACCAGATCAATGTGCAAGTATATACAGGGAGTACCAGTACCAGATCAATGTGGAGCTATATACAGGGAGTACCAGTACCAAATCAATGTGGAGCTATATACAGGGAGTACCAGTACCAGATCAATGTGGAGCTATATACAGGGAGTACCAGTACCAGACCAATGTGCAGCTATATACAGGGAGTACCAGTACCAGACCAATGTGCAGCTATATACAGGGAGTACCAGTACCAGACCAATGTGCAGCTATATACAGGGAGTACCAGTACCAGACCAATGTGCAGCTATATACAGGAAGTACCAGATCTGTATATAGCTCCACATTGATCTGGCACTTCCTGTATATAGCTCCACATTGATCTGGTACTTCCTGTATATAGCTCCACATTGGAAGTGCCAGATCAATGTGGAGCTATATACAGGAAGTGCCAGATCAATGTGGAGCTATATACAGGAAGTGCCAGATCAATGTGGAGCTATATACAGGAAGTGCCAGATCAATGTGGAGCTATATACAGGGAGTGCCAGATCAATGTGGAGCTATATACAGGGAGTGCCAGATCAATGTGGAGCTATATACCAGAAGTACCAGATCAATGTGGAGCTATATACAGGGAGTGCCAGATCAATGTGGAGCTATATACAGGAAGTACCAGATCAATGTGGAGCTATATACCAGAAGTACCAGATCAATGTGGAGCTATATACAGGGAGTGCCAGATCAATGTGGAGCTATATACCAGAAGTACCAGATCAATGTGGAGCTATATACAGGGAGTGCCAGATCAATGTGGAGCTATATACAGGAAGTGCCAGATCAATGTGGAGCTATATACAGGAAGTACCAGATCAATGTGGAGCTATATACAGGAAGTACCAGATCAATGTGGAGCTATATACAGGAAGTACCAGATCAATGTGGAGCTATATACAGGAAGTGCCAGATCAATGTGGAGCTATATACAGGAAGTACCAGATCAATGTGGAGCTATATACAGGAAGTACCAGATCAATGTGGAGCTATATACAGGAAGTACCAGATCAATGTGGAGCTATATACAGGAAGTACCAGATCAATGTGGAGCTATATACAGGAAGTGCCAGATCAATGTGGAGCTATATACAGGAAGTGCCAGATCAATGTGGAGCTATATACAGGAAGTACCAGATCAATGTGGAGCTATATACAGAAAGTGCCAGATCAATGTGGAGCTATATACAGGAAGTGCCAGATCAATGTGGAGCTATATACAGTAAGTGCCAGATCAATGTGGAGCTATATACAGGAAGTGCCAGATCAATGTGGAGCTATATACAGGAAGTGCCAGATCAATGTGGAGCTATATACAGGAAGTGCCAGATCAATGTGGAGCTATATACAGGGAGTGTCAGATCAATGTGGAGCTATATACAGGAAGTACCAGATCAATGTGGAGCTATATACCAGAAGTACCAGATCAATGTTGAGCTATATACAGGGAGTGCCAGATCAATGTGGAGCTATATACAGGAAGTACCAGATCAATGTGGAGCTATATACCAGAAGTACCAGATCAATGTGGAGCTATATACAGGAAGTACCAGATCAATGTGGAGCTATATACAGGAAGTACCAGATCAATGTGGAGCTATATACAGGGAGTGCCAGATCAATGTGGAGCTATATACCAGAAGTACCAGATCAATGTGGAGCTATATACAGGGAGTGCCAGATCAATGTGGAGCTATATACAGGAAGTACCAGATCAATGTGGAGCTATATACAGGAAGTACCAGATCAATGTGGAGCTATATACCAGAAGTACCAGATCAATGTGGAGCTATATACAGGAAGTACCAGATCAATGTGGAGCTATATACAGGGAGTACCAGATCAATGTGGAGCTATATACAGGGAGTACCAGATCAATGTGGAGCTATATACAGGAAGTACCAGATCAATGTGGAGCTATATACAGGGAGTGCCAGATCAATGTGGAGCTATATACAGGGAGTGCCAGATCAATGTGGAGCTATATACAGGAAGTACCAGATCAATGTGGAGCTATATACAGGAAGTACCAGATCAATGTGGAGCTATATACAGGAAGTGCCAGATCAATGTGGAGCTATATACAGGGAGTGCCAGATCAATGTGGAGCTATATACAGGAAGTACCAGATCAATGTGGAGCTATATACCAGAAGTACCAGATCAATGTGGAGCTATATACCAGAAGTACCAGATCAATGTGGAGCTATATACCAGAAGTACCAGATCAATGTGGAGCTATATACAGGGAGTGCCAGATCAATGTGGAGCTATATACAGGAAGTACCAGATCAATGTGGAGCTATATACCAGAAGTACCAGATCAATGTGGAGCTATATACAGGGAGTGCCAGATCAATGTGGAGCTATATACAGGAAGTACCAGATCAATGTGGAGCTATATACAGGAAGTACCAGATCAATGTGGAGCTATATACAGGAAGTACCAGATCAATGTGGAGCTATATACAGGAAGTACCAGATCAATGTGGAGCTATATACAGGAAGTACCAGATCAATGTGGAGCTATATACAGGAAGTACCAGATCAATGTGGAGCTATATACAGGAAGTACCAGATCAATGTGGAGCTATATACAGGAAGTACCAGATCAATGTGGAGCTATATACAGGAAGTACCAGATCAATGTGGAGCTATATACAGGGAGTGCCAGATCAATGTGGAGCTATATACAGGGAGTGCCAGATCAATGTGGAGCTATATACAGGAAGTACCAGATCAATGTGGAGCTATATACCAGAAGTACCAGATCAATGTGGAGCTATATACCAGAAGTACCAGATCAATGTGGAGCTATATACAGGAAGTACCAGATCAATGTGGAGCTATATACAGGAAGTACCAGATCAATGTGGAGCTATATACAGGGAGTGCCAGATCAATGTGGAGCTATATACAGGGAGTGCCAGATCAATGTGGAGCTATATACAGGAAGTACCAGATCAATGTGGAGCTATATACAGGAAGTACCAGATCAATGTGGAGCTATATACCAGAAGTACCAGATCAATGTGGAGCTATATACCAGAAGTACCAGATCAATGTGGAGCTATATACAGGGAGTGCCAGATCAATGTGGAGCTATATACAGGAAGTACCAGATCAATGTGGAGCTATATACCAGAAGTACCAGATCAATGTGGAGCTATATACAGGGAGTACCAGTACCAGATCAATGTGGAGCTATATACAGGGAGTACCAGTACCAGACCAATGTGCAGCTATATACAGGGAGTACCAGTACCAGACCAATGTGCAGCTATATACAGGGAGTACCAGATCAATGTGGAGCTATATACAGGAAGTACCAGATCAATGTGGAGATATATACAGGAAGTACAGAGGAAGATCAATGTGCAGCTATACAAGTATATGCTGAGCTATACACAGGGAGTACCAGTACCAGATCAATGTGGAGCTATATACAGGGAGTACCAGTAACAGATCAATGTGGAGCTACACTTCCATTCAAAAGTTTGGGGTTACTTCTAAATGTCCTTGTTTTTGAAAGAGAAGCACATTTTTAGTCCATTAAAATAACATAAAATTGATCAGAAATAAAGTGTAGACGTTGTTAATGTTGTAAATGACTATTGTAGCTGGAAACAACTCTGGGATGCTGGCCTTCTAGGCAGAGTTCCTCTGTTCAGTGTCTGTTCTTTGGCCATCTTAATATTTTAATTGGCCAGTCGGAGATATGGCTTTTTCTTTGCAACTCTGCCTAGAAGGCCAGCATCCCGGAGTCGCCTCTTCACTGTTGATGTTGAGACTGGTGTTTTGCGGGTACTATTTAATGAAGCTGCCAGTTGAGGACTTGTGAGGAGTCTTTCTCAAACTAGACACTAATGTACTTGTCCTCTGGCTCAGTTGTGCACCGGGGCCTCCCACTCATCTTTTTATTCTGGTTAGGGCCAGTTTGCGCTGTTCTGTGAAGGGAATAGTACACAGCGTTGTACGAGATCTTCAGTTTCTTGGCAATTTCTCACATGGAATAGACTTCATTTCTCAGAACAAGAATAGACACGAGTTTCAGAAGAAAGTTCTTTATTTCTGGCCATTTTGAGCCTGTAATTGAACACACAAATGCTGATTCTCCAGATACTCAACTAGTCTAAAGAAGGCCCGTTTTATTGCTTCTTTAAATCAGGACAACAGTTTTCAGCTGTGCTAACATAATTGCAAAAAGGTTTTGTAATGATCAATTAACCTTTTAAAAATGATAAACTTGGATTAGCTAACACAACGTGCCATTGGAACACAGAAGTGATCATTGCTGATAATGGGCCTCTGTACGCCTATGTAGATATTCCATTAAAAATGAACCGTTTCCAGCTACAATAGTCATTTACAACATTAACAATGTCTACACTGTATTTTCGGATCAATTCTATGTTATTTTAAATGGACAAAAAAATACGCTTTTCTTTCAAAAACAAGGACATTTCTTAGCGACCCCTAACTTTTGAACGGTAGTGTATATACAGGGAGTACGAGTACCAGATCAATGTGGAGCTATATACAGGGAGTACCAGTACCAGATCAATGTGGAGCTATATACAGGGAGTACCAGTACCAGATCAATGTGCAGAGGTACTAGGTATTTAAGGTAGATATGTACATGAAGACAGGGTAAAGTGACTAGGAATCAGGATAGATATCTACATCAAATACCTTATTGTTATGTACATGGAGGCAGGATAAAGTGACTAGGCATCAGGATAGATAATAATAAGAGTAAGTTAAGAACAGAGCAGCACCAGCAAATGATGAGTGTAAAAGTGTGTTTGTGTGTAATATGTATGTATAGTAGAAGTCGGAAGTTTACATACACCTTAGCCAAATACATTTAAACTCAGTTTTTCACAATTCCTCACATTTAATCCTAGTAGAAATTCCCTGTCTTAGGTCAGTTAGGATCACCACTTTATTTTAAGAATGTGGAATGTCAGAATAATAGTAGAGAGAATGATTTATTTCAGTTTTTATTTCTTTCATCACGTTCCCAGTGGGTCAGAAGTTTACATACACTCAATTAGTATTTGGTAGCATTGCCTTTAAATTGTTTAACTTGGGTCAAACGTTTCGGGTAGCCTTCCACAAGCTTCCCACAATAAGTTGGGTGAATTTTGGCCCATTCCTCCTGACAGTGCTGGTGTAACGGAGTCAGGTTTGTAGGTCTCCTTGCTCGCACACGCATTTTCAGTTCTGCCAACAAATTTTCTATACGATTGAGGTCAGGGCTTTGTTTTGGCCACGCCATTACCTTGACTTTTTTGTCCTTAAGCAATTTTGCCACAACTTAGGAAGTATGCTTGGGGTCATTGTCCATTTGGAAGACTCATTTGCGACCAAGCTTTAACTTCCTGACTGATGTCTTGAGATGTTGCTTCAATATATCCACATAATTTTCCTCCCTCATGATGCCATCTATTTTGTTTAGTGCACCAGTCCCTCCTGCAGCAAAGCACCCCCACAACATGATGCTGCCACACCCATCCTTCACGGTTGGGATGGTGTTCTTCGGCTACCCGTTTCCTCCAGCATCTTCACAAGGTCCTTTGCTGTTGTTCTGGGATTGATTTGCACTTTTCGCACCAAAGTACGTTCATCTCGAGGAGACAGAACGCGTCTCCTTCCTGAGCGGTATGACGGCTGCGTGGTCCTATGGTGTTTATACTTGCGTACTATTGTTTGTACAGATGAACGTGGTACCTTCAGGATTTTGGAAATTGCTCCAAAGGATGAACCAATTTTTTTATCTGAGGTCTTGGCTGATTTCTTTTGATTTTCCCATGATGTCAAGCAAAGAGGCACTGAGTTTGAAGGTAGGCCTTGAAATACATCCACAGGTACACCTACAATTGACTCAAATTATGTCAATTAGCCTATCAGAAGCTTCTAAAGCCATGACAATTTTCTGGAATTTTCCAAGCTGTTTTTAAGCACAGTCAACTTAGTGTATGTAAACTTCTGACCCACTGGAATTGTGATACAGTGAGTTATAAGTGAAATAATCTGTCTGTAAACAATTGTTGGAAAAATCTACTTTGTGCATGTCCTAACCGACTTGCCAAAACTATAGTTTGTTAACGAGACATTTGTGGAGTGGTTGAAAAACTAGTTTTAATGACGCCAACCTAAGTCTATGTAAACTTCTAACTTCAACTGTATGTGTATTTGTGTTGTGTCGGATGACAGGGAGCTTGGCCCAAGTGATGTACTGGGCTGTCCGCACCACCCTCTGTAGCTCTTTGCAGTCAAGGGTGGTGCATTTTCCATACCAAGCGGTGATGGAGCCAGTCAAGATGCTCTTAATGGTGCAGCTGTAGAACATTGAGAATTCGAGGGCCCATGCCAAATCTTTTCAGCCTCCAGAGGGGGATGAGGCACTGACGTGCCCGGTGAGTGTGGACCATGTTAAGTTCTTAGTGATGTGGAAGCCAAGGACCTTAAGCTCTCGACCTGCTCCACAACAGCCCTGTCGATGTGGATGGGGTTCTCCCCTCTTTTTCCTGTAGTCCACAATCAGCTCCTTGGTCTTGCTGACGTCGAGGGAGATTTTTTTGTCCCAGCACCAAACTGAAAAGTCTCTGACCTCCTCCCTGTTGGCTGTCTCATCGCCATCGCTGATCAGGCCTAACACCTTTGTGTTGTCAGCAAACTTGATGGTGTTGGAGTTCTACGTAGCCACACAGTCATGGGTGAACAAGGAGTACAGAAGGGGACTAAGTACACACCCCTGAGGGGCCTCCGTGTTGAGGGTCAGTGTGGCAGAGGTGTTGTTTCCTACCCTCACCACCTGGGGTTGGCCCATCAGGAAGTCCAGGATCCAGTTGCAGAGGGAGAGGTTCAGTTCCAGGATTCCAGGGTCCCTAGCTTGGTGATGAGCTTGGAGGGGACTATAGTGTTGAATGCTGAGCCGTAGTCTATGAACAGGATTCTCACAGTTATTTCCCCTCTTGTCAAGGTGGGCCGTGTGAAGTGCAATTGAGATTGCATCATCTGGGGATCTGTTGGGGCAGTATGCGAATTGGAGTGGGTCTAGGGCAGGCCTGGGAAATTATTTTCCATGGAGGGCCACATTAGAATATATTTTTGCCATCGTGGGCCAGAATCATATTACAGGATTATACATCATGTGTATGACTATGTTGACAGATATATCTACTGTAAATCATGTCCAGATATGCTACTTATTTTACTTTTTTAACATGCACAGAAATAAACCACATCCATGTTCTCCTTTTGGTAGGTATTTTCATTATTAAACATGCAATGAACTACACGGAGGGAAAAGTACACTGTGCATTCATCACCACGGACAGAACTCTTGTTAACGGGTATGCACAAAAACACAAGAGAGAGAGCTCAACATTACATTTAAAATCACTCAATCAGTATGAGGAGTGAAGTCTGATGGGCATTGACTAGAGCAGTGAAGGTATAGTTTCTGATGTCGCTATGCGCAGGATTGCTGAGAGGTGAGAGTCAGTAAGAGATGATCTGTGCCTTGACTTATATTTCATCACTGAAAATGTCTGTTCACATACATAGGTTGAACCAAACATCTTCTGAACATAACTCCTAATCTTTGGAAAGTTTTGTTCATCAAGAGATGCATAGAACCTCGTCAGTGACATTGTTTTGAATAGTTCTCCAAGCATCAGACTGAAGATCGAGAAGCTCAAGTTGCAGGTCAGTGGGAGCGTTATCCACATTGAAGGTGAAAGGAGAGGAAACCAACAGCATGTCATTTTCCAACAATTTGAAATCCTCAAAACGACGAGAAAACTCACCGTTCAAAGCAAGCAGCAGCGATGTATACTTCTCCCACTGGTCATCTGATAGGAAACAGACTAGTAGTGTTGGAAGGTGGATGTATACTTCTCCCGCTGGTCATCTGATAGGGAACAGACCAGTAGTGTTGGAAGGTGGATGTATACTTCTCCTGCTGGTCATCTGATAGGGAACAGACTAGTAGTGTTGGAAGGTGGATGTATACTTCTCCCGCTGGTCATCTGATAGGGAACAGACTAGTAGTGTTGGAAGGTGGATGTATACTTCTCCTACTGGTCATCTGATAGGGAACAGACTACTAGTGTCAGAAGGTGGATGTATACTTCTCCCGCTGGTCATCTGATAGGGAACAGACTAGTAGTGTTGGAAGATGGGTGAGATTGTTGGCTTCTACTTGGCAGGTCAGGAGGAGTAATTTTCCCTTGAAGGCTTTGACAAGGCTGTACATTTGATGTGCAATAAAGGCCCTTCCCTTGTAGTTTAGAATTCAGTTCATTCATGAGGGCCATGATGTCCACGGTGAAGGCAAAATCAGCCAACCATTCTTTATCTTGCAGTTGAGGGAAATCCACATTTTTTTCCCCTTTCATTTGCAAAAACTCAGCAATCTCCGACTTCAGGTCCCACACCCTTTTAAGCACCTTCGCCATCTCACGTTTGTGTGGTAGGGGAGATCTGATTGACCCGACTCGGTCTCACTGTTAGAAGAGAGAAACTGCCTGTGGTTTTAAAAAAATTATCTTATGAAGTTTACCACTTCAGTGACTGTATCCACAACATGGCTCATTTTCAGAACACATTTACAAAGCACCTGCTCATGAATAATGCAATGCAGGAAAATAATTGTCTGATCCTGGTTCAGCTCATCTACTTGATCTTGTATCCTTTTCAAAAGGACAATTTTTTTCCCTGTCAAGTTTGGGCACCCATCAGTGGTCACACTGGATAACTTTTCAAAACTCAGTCCCAGCTTTGCCACACACTTATTAACCTCCTCCAATGAATCTTTCCCTGTGGTTGTGCTCTTCATTGACTGCACTGAAGCAAGCTCCTCTGTAACTTCAAAGTCTGGGATTATGCCTCGTAAGAATATCAACAACTGCGCCGTGTCACGTGCATCACTGCTCTCATCCAGGGCCAGGGAGAAATAGGTGAAATCCTTTACCTTGTCTTTCAACTGTTCCATATTCTCTGCGATGTCCTCAACATGCCGTGTCACTGTTGGCCTTGACAGGGAAACACTTTCAAACAGCTCTTTCTTGTCGGGGCAAAGTATTGCTGCAGAGTCAATTAAACATTCTTGAATGAATTCACCCTCAGCGAATGGCATGCTATGTTTAGCAATTTTGTGGGACAGTACATAGCTAGGTCTCGCAATTCCGTCGTTTGCTGAATGCAGTTTTGTGAAAAGTCCTTGCTGCTTTTGCAACTGAGAAAGCAACTCTTTCGATGCACTTGCCCTCTGCTCAGAAGACATATTCCTCTGCATGCTTCGTCTGGAAGTGTCAGGACAAGTTGTCTTTCAAGACAGCGATGCTCTCTTTGCACACAGCTTTCCCTGATAGCTCAAAGAAATATTTCAATGTCCACTCTTGCTGGAACACCCTACATTCATGGTCTACTTTCCTTTTCTTTGAAAAACTAAATTTTGCGCAATTTCTAGCTAGCTACTGTTTGTAACTGTGACGTGTGTGTCAGCCTGTCAGTCACTGTCTATCCTCGTGCAGTTGTTATTTATACGTGCCTTCAAAATAAATGTCCCACAAGCGGTGGGAGTTAAATCATTGCACAAAGGCGAGTATTTATTGGCCTTTTAATTTGAATAACAAATACGTTTTTCAAAACTTTACTATCGCAAATTCTTTATGTGATTTGAGCATGATTCCTTGGGCCGTATTGAAATTAGGTCGCGGGCCACATACAGCTACTCGGGCCGGCCTTTGCCCAGGACTGGTCTAGTGTAGATGTGTGTCATGAACAGCCTTTCAAAGCACTTCATAATTACAGATGTGAGTGCTACAGGGCGATAGTCATTTAGGCAGGTTACCTTGGAGCTCTTGGGAACAGGGACAATGGTGGTCAGGTTGAAACATGTTGGTATTAAAGACTGGGACAAGGAGAGATTCAAAATGCCCGTGAAGGGCCTCCCAAGTGGTGCAGCAGTCTAAGGCACTGCATTGCAGTGCTTGAGGCGTCACTACAGACCCAGGTTCAATTCTAGGCTGTGTCACAACCGGCCGTGACCGGGAGTTCCATAGGGCGCACAATTGGCCCAGCGTCGTCTGGGTTAGGCGGGGGGCTTAACTTGGCTCCTCGCGCTCTAGAGACTCCTTAAGGCGGGCCGGGCGCCTGCAGGCTGACTCCTTGGTGCAGCTGGCTTCCGAGTTAAGCGGGCGGGTGTTAAGAAGCGCGGTTTGGCTGGTCATGTTTCTGAGGATGCATGACTCGACCTTCGCCTCTCCTGAGACCGTTGGGGACTTGCAGTGATGAGACAAGATCGCAATTGGATCGCAATTGGATATCACGAGAAAAAAGTGGTAAAAAAATAGAAAGACAACAAAAAAAACAAAAAATTAAATAAAAATCGATCTAAATAAATGTCCATGAATCACTTGCCAGCTGGTCTGCGCATGCTTTGACAACGCAACCTCGTATTCCATCTTGCCCGGCGGCGATACTCAGTGTTGTATTCCTCGAAGCTAGCAAGTAGCCTAGTGGTTAGAGCGTTGGGCCAGTAACCGAAAGGTTGCTGGATTGAATCCCCGAGCTGACAAGGTAAAAATCTGTCATTCTGAACAAGGCAGTTCACCCACTGTTCCCCAGTAGGTTCCCCATGGACCTCTCGGTCGCGGCCGGCTGCGACAGAGCCTGGACTCGAACCCAGAATCTCTGGTGGCACAGCTAGCACTGCAGTGCCTTAGACCACTGCACCACAGTGTTTATCTTCTACAAAGAAGATAAACAAAATAAAAGTAACTTAGTTAACTTAGTAACTTAGTAAATTAGCAACGTTCGGTTAGAACTCGTAAGATGTCACCCTTCTCCGTTGAGCGTCATCTCGCTGGCGAGGAGAAGAGGTAAGAAGGACTAAAGAGACTGTAGATTTGAGACTGACAGTCTCTCAAGTTCAAACACACCGACAGATGTGTAATGACATAAAATTGTCAGGCTAAGAACTTACCAGTTTCCCTATATCACTGCCTTTCCATGTGGTGATGGCCAGCTCCAGCAGATCAATGTCCAGAACACACACATAGTCTGAGGAGAGAAAGAGCGAGAGAGAGAAAGCGTTAGAACTGCAAACACACTCAGATGTAGATGTACACACACACAGTACAGTTAATTATGTGTCATACCTCGTCTCAGGTCCACTACGTCACTTTCACACTTATCAGAGAGAAACAAGGCAGAATCATCCAGGATAAACCTGAGGAGGAAATACCATCACAAACTTCAATAGCCAACTATTAGGTTATTCCTAACCCCCCCGTCCCCATATCCCTCCTGCAATTCTACACATTTCTAATAAAAAAATGTTTTGTCACATGCGCTAAGTACCGTGAAATGCTTACTTACGAGCCCTCAACCTAACAATGCAGTTCAAGAAATAGAGTTAAGAAAATATTTACTAAATAAAAACACAATAAAATAATGAGGCTATATACAGGGGTACTGGTACCGAGTCAATGTGCGGGGGTACAGGTCAGTCGAGGTCATTTGTACATGTAGGTAGGAGTAAAGTGACTTTGCATAGATAATAAACACAGTGATTAGCAGCAGTGTAATGTAAATAGTCCGGGTAGCCATTTGATTAGCTGTTCAGGAGACTTATGGTTTGGGAGTAGCTGTTGTTAAGGAGCCTTTTGGACCTAGACTTGACGCTCTGGTAACGCTTGCCGTGCGGTAGCAAAGAGAACAGTCTATGACTTGGGTAACTGGAGTCTTTGACAATTTTTTGGCCTTCCTCTGACACCGCCTTGTATATAGGTCCTGTGCTTGGTCCCAGTGATGTACTGGGCCGTACGCACTACCCTCTGTAACGCCTTACAGTCAGATGCCGAGCAGTTGCCATACCAGGCGATGCAACCTGTCAGATGCTCTCGATGGTGCAGCTGTGGAACTTTATCTGGGGACCCATGACAAATGTTTTTTTTCTCCTCAGGGGGCACTTGTTGTCATGCCGTCTTCATGGCTGTCTTGGTGTGTTTGGACCACAAACTTGAAACTCTTGACCAGCCCCACTACAGCCCTGTTGATGTGAATGGGGGCATGTTCGGCCCTCCTTTTCCTGTAGTCCACGATCAGCTCCTTTGTCTTGCTCAAATTGAGGGAGAGGTTGTTGTCCTGGCACCACACTGCCAGGTCTCTGACCTCCTCCCTATAGGCTGTCTCATCATTGTCGGTGATCAGGATTACCACTGTTGTGTCGTCAGCAAACATAAAGATGGTGTTGGAATCGTGCTTGGCCACGCAGTTGTGGGTAAACAGGGTGTACAGGAGAGGACTAAGCACAAACTCCTGAGAGGACTCCGTGTTGAGGATCAGCGCGCGCAGATGTGTTGTTGCCTATCCTTACCACCTGGGGGCGGCCCGTCAGGAGGTCCAGGATCCAGTTGCAGAGGAGGTGTTTAACTTAGTTTTCTTGGACACAGGGACTATGGTGGTCTGCTTGAAACATGTAGGTATTACAGACTCGGTCAGGGAGAGGTTGAAAATATCAGTGAAGACACCAATTGGTCCACGCACGTCTGAGTACACGTCCCGGTATTCCGTCTGGCCCCGCAGCCTTGTGAATGTTGACCTGTTTAAAAAGTCTTGCTCACATCGGCTACGGAGAGCGTGATCACACAGTCATCCGGAACAGCTGATGCTCTCATGAATGCTTCAGTGTTGCTTGCCTCGAAGCGAGCATAAAAAGTAATTTAGCTTGTCTGGTAGGCTTGCGTCACTGCCACATCCGGCGAGCATCAGAGCCGGTGTAGTAGGATTCAATCTTAGTCCTGTATTAACGCTATGCCTGTTTGATGGTTCGTCTGAGGGCAGGATTTCTTATAAGCGTCCGGATTAGTGTCTCAGTCATTGAAAGCGGCAGCTCTAGCCTTTAATTCTTTGCAGATGCTGCCTGTAACCCATTAATTCTGGTTGGGATACGTATGTACGGTCACTGTCGATGCACTTATTGATGAAGCCAGTGACTGAGGTGGTATACTCCTCAATGCCATTGGATGAATCACGGAACATATTAAAACAGTCCTGTAGCGTAGCATCTATGTCATCTGACAACGTCCGTATTGAGCGAGTCACTGGTACTTCCTGCTTTAGTTTTTGCTTGTAAGCAGGAATCAGGAGGATAGAATTATGGTCAGATTTTCCAAATGGAGGGCGAGGGAGAGCTTTGTTTGCATCTGTGTGTGGAGTAAAGATGGTCGAGAGTTTTTTTCCCCTCTGGCTGCACATGTGACAAGCTGGTAGAAATTAGGTAAAACAAATTTAAGTTTGCCTGCATTAAAGTCCCCAGCCACTAGGAGCGCCGCTTCTGGATGAGCATTTTCTTGTGTGCTTATGGCCTTATACAGCTCGTTGAGTGCGGTCTTAGTGCCAGCATGGGTTTGTGGTGGTAAATAGACAGGAAAACTTTGGATGAAAACTCTTGGTAGATAGTGTGGTCTACAGCTTTTCATCAAGTAATCTACCTCAGGCGAGCAATACCATTTTTGCAGCTAACTGATGATCAATGGGTCCCAACCCGGTCAGTAATTCAAGCATGCTTACTCCAAGTTTAGATAGCTGGCTGCTAGACTAACTGATGGCCTAATTAAGTGACTGCTGATACACAACCAAATTTCAAAATTGTGCCTTGTGTATTCTATTATTTTAACTCTCAACAGTAAGTTTATACCCCGACTGAGTTCCAAAAAATGTAGATTATTTATTTTAATTGGGCTTACAAAAAGGGGGGCCATGTTGCCCATTTATGAACTAAAGGAAGAACATATTTTGAGGTTCACTGTTACTGTACCTGAGGTGAAAGGTGGCCGTGTCTACTATGATGTTACTGGAGAGAGAGAAGGATTCTGCTGTGAACAACACCCTCAATGGAAGATACAGGGGCCTGAAAGACAGAAAGAGACAAAGAAGGGGAGAGAAGGGAGAAGTGAAAAATAATTTTATGTTAATAATGTATTATCTTCCTTTGTCCACATATCTAAATCTGGTGTGTGTGTACCTGTAGTCCACGACGCAGGTAGCCAGGTGTGTGTGTAGGACGGTAATAACTACAGGAGATGTGTAGCCCAGGATCGGGTCATCAATGACATCCAAAAAATCAACCAGCTGTCATGAAGAAAAACAGACTAATCAACAAGACTCACTAACCAAACACACACCCACACAGTCAAATCATGTTAGGTGCCTGAAGCATCTCAGATTTAGTATTTACCGTAATTGCTGGACTATTAAGCGCACCTGAATATAAGCCGCACCCACTGAATTTAAAAAAAATATGTATTTTGTACATAAATAAGCCGCACATGTCTATAAGCCGCAGGTGCCTACCGGTACATTGAAACAAATGAACTTTACACAGCCTTTAAACGAAACACGGCTTGTAACAAAAATAAATAGGCTTTAACGAAACACGGCTTGTAACAAATTTTTAAAAAATAGCAGTAAACAGTAGCCTACCAAGAAAGTCATTGGTCACTATCTTCCTCCTGTGCACTGAAACCACTTAAGTCATCTCCTTTGGTGTCGGAGTTGAATAGCCTCAGAATTGCTTCATCCGATGTTGGATCGTTTTCATTGTCGCTCTCGTCACTTTCATCCGGAGGCAAATTCCCCGCTGAGCTCATGCTGCCCTCTTCAATACGCAGCAGTCCAGCCTTTCGAAACCCGTTGATGATAGTGGATTTTTTTTATTTTTTTTGACAATGCTCCACGCTGTCAGGACCCACTGGCAGACTTGACCATAAGTTGCTCTTCGCATGCGGCCCGTTTTAGTGAAGGATTTCTCCCCACTTGTCATCCAAGCCTCATTTTCTAGTTCGGGCCATCTGCTTTTCTTTCCTCTGAAAGCTTTTGTTGTCTTTTTGCACTGAGTCAGTTTCTCACGCTGCTGTTTCCAACGTCTTATCATCGACTCATTAAGGCCAAGCTCCCGTGCAGCAGCTCTATTTCCTTTTCCAACAGCCAGATCGATCGCCTTCAAATTGAAAGCTGCATCATATGCATTTCTGTAACGGTCGGCGTAATCCTCCTCATCGGACGAGGAGGAGAGGCGAGAAGGATCAGACCAATATGCGGAGTGGTTTGTGTCCATGATTATTTATTAACCAAATAAACGGAACACTAACGAAACAAAATGACAAAAGAGAAACGACCCGAATACAGACACGAGATACAACACGAGATACAAAAAGTATGATTCTCAATCAGGGACAACGATTGACAGCTGCCTCTGATTGAGAATCATACCCGGCCGAACACAAACAACCCGACATAGAAAAATAACACATGGACAACCCACCCCAACTCACGCCCTGACCAACCAAATAAATACAAGAAAAAGGAAAAACAGGTCAGGAACGTGACAATTTCTCCGTGTCTTTGCCATGATGAGGGTGACAAAATGACTACCGTAATCAGAATTATGGGAAGTTTGAGCGCGCTCGATTTACATCACATTATGTGACGGTGCTCAGTTTTTTGGCGGCATGAATCTTGTGAAAGCGGGAAAAATACATAAATTAGCCGCGTCATTGTATAAACCGCAAGGTTCAAAGCGTGGGAAAAAGTAGCGGCTTATAGTCCGGAAATTACGGTATTAGGATCCCCCCATACCTGTTCGTGCCAGCTGTGATTGGTCTGTGCCATGCGATGTCGCATAGTGGCACCATGGAGACGAAGGGCAACCAGAAACTCCTATAAAACACACAAACAGAGAATTAAGTTAATGATATTTCTTACGCTTTCTTCATCATAAGCACAGCTAACCTACAAGCACAATCAAAAGGTGATATTTCATTCAAAGAATAAATTAGAAGATATGCGTGTTACCTTGACATTCTTCTGAGGGTCCAGGGTGACTTTGATGGCTGTGGATAACATCTGGACCTCAGTCTCCCTGCCACTCACACTGCTCAGCCCCACCTCTGTGGGGTAAATGGTAAGGTCTAGATGCCCTGGGGGAGTGAAGCTGGGCATTTCCAACCGCCCGGGGACAGGGGAGTCCTTCACTACAGCTGTGAGAGGTAGGAAAAGGGTTAGTGGCCAGAAAGGAAAAGGGCTATCAGTCATTTAGAAGAGATTAGCTCATGACTAAAATCTACATGATAACACAGGGATTATCACACATGATTAGGTAGGTACTACCAGACCTAAACCCTGGTATCACACAGTCATTCCATTCACCTTTGTGGTAGAGCTCCACCCTCCTGCTCTCCAGGCACAGGAAGCTGAGATGGGGGTTATTCTGATGCTGCGCCACACTGAACATCTTCCCCCCTTCCAGGTCCAATAGGAGCTCACCGTGACACCGGTCCTCCGGACTTCCCGTCTCTCCCTGCAGGAGACGAGAAACAGAAAACCATGTATTTAAGCAAGTGTCTTCTTTAGAAGCATCATAGTACATATACATTCAATCATTCCATTTTTGTAATACAAATTCCAAGCTATTGAATTCAAATTACATTTATGTTTGCTCTAATATCGCTCATTCAAGCAGTAAGGTCCAGTCAGGAATTGAACCAGGATCCAAAATCTCTCCAGTCTATATCCCTAGTTAACCATTGTAAGATGTAGCTGGTTCATCAATGGCTCACCTTGCTGTCCGTCATTGCTTGGAGGCGGCCCTTTCCTATGACAATGGTGAGAGAGAGCAGGCTGAGGGTGTGGTTAGGGCGGGGCTCTGACTGCCTGCGTCTGGTTGATTCACTGGCTGTGTAGAACTGAGCATCTTCCTCCTCGGATTCCGAGTCTGAGAGACCAGAAACGTCACAGTTATAGAACTGCTGAGCAACAACACATTTCAGATGGTCTGCAGGTGTGCCGACTAAAGAGTTGTTCAACTCATACTACTTGGCAAGCCATCTTAAATCAGAGATTTATATAAACTAAAGATGTCAACAAAGTTGCTACCCAGGGATTACCCAATTCTGAATGAGTGTCTGACCAGTCTGACGTGGTTTACAAGTCTCAGTATGGGGGTCTCACCTAGTCTGAAGGCAGACTTGCAAAGCTGGAAGTTGTCATCGTCTTGGAGACGGTGTAGGGGGCTGTGGTCGCTCTTAGAACCTGAGGGGGGAGGGGCTTCCCACATTAACAGGTCATTATTGATCCTACAGGGATGGAGAGAGGAGGACAGAGGGAAAGGACAAAAAAAAGAGAATGAGTGATTGTAAAATGTTCACATTGACTCGTTAGTCACTTAGCAGACCACTCTTCTCCAGAGAGACTTACAGTAGTGAGTGCATACAGTTGAAGTCGGAAGTTTACATACACCTTAGCCAAATACATTTAAACTCACTTTATTTTAAGAATGTGAAATGTCAGAATAATAGTAGAGAGAATTATTTCTTTCAGCTTTTATTTCTTTCATCACATTCCCAGTGGGTCAGAAGTTTACATACACTCAATTAGTATTTGGACGCATTGCCTTTAAATTGTTTAACTTGGGTCAAACGTTTCAGGTAGCCTTCCACAAGCTTCCCACAATAAGTTGGGTGAATTTTGGCCCATTCCTCCTGACCGAGCTGGTGTAACTGAGACAGGCTTGTAGGCCTCCTTGCTCGCACACACTTTTTCAGTTCTGCCAACAAATTTTGAGGTAAGGGCTTTGTGATGGCCACGCCAATACCTTGACTTTGTTGTCCTTAAGCCATTTTGCCACAACTTTGGAAGTATGCTTGGGGTCATTATCCATTTGGAAGACCCATTTGCGACCAAGCTTTAACTTCCTGACTGATGTCTTGAGATGTTGCTTCAATATATCCACATCATTTAACTCCCTCATGATGCCATCTATTTTGTGAAGTGCACCAGTCCCTCCTGCAGCAAAGCACCCCCACAACGTGATGCTGCCACCCCTGTGCTTCACGGTTGGGATGGTGTTCTTCGGCTTGCAAGCCTCTCCCTTTTTCATCCAAACATAACGATGGTCATTATGGCCAAACAGTTCTATTTTTGCTTCATCAGACCAGAGGACATATCTCCAAAAAGTCCGATCTTTGTCCCCATGTGCAGTTGCAAACCGTAGTCTGGCTTTTTTATGGCGGTTTTGGAGAAGTGGCTTCTTCCTTGCTGAGCGGCCTTTCAGGTTATGTCGATATAGGACTCGTTTTACTGTGGATATAGATACTTTTGTACCGGTTTCCTCCAGCATCTTCACAGGGTCTTTTGCTGTTGTTTTGGGATTGATTTGCACTTTTTGCACCAAAGTATGTTCACTTCTAGGAGAGAGAACGAGTCTCCTTCCTGAGCGGTATGACGGCTGCGTGGTCCCATGGTGTTTATACTTGCGTACTATTGTTTGTACAGATGAACGTGGTACCTTAAGGCGTTTGGAAATTGCTCCCAAGGATGAACCAGACTTTTTTCTGAGGTCTTGGCTGATTTTCCCATGATGTCAAGCAAAGAGGCACTGAGTTTGAAATACATCCACAGGTACAACTCCAATTGACTCAAATTATGTCAAAATTAGCCTATCAGAAGCTTCTAAAGCCATGACATAATTTTCTGGAATTTTCCAAGCTGTTTAAAGGCACAGTCAACTTAGTGTATGTAAACTTCTGACCCACTGGAATTGTGATACAGTGAGTTATAAGTGAAATAATCTGTCTGTAAACAATTGTTGGAAAAATTACTTGTGTCATGCACAAAATAGATGTCCTAACCGACTTGTCAAAACTATTGTTTGTTAACAAGATATTTGTGGAGTGGTTGAAAAACGAGTTTTAATGACTTCAGTCTAAGTGTATGTAAACTTCCGACTTTAGCTGTACATTGTAATACTTTTTTGTACAAATAAGAAAACTAGCAGAAAAAGAGACCCACAGACCTGTTGTAGATGCTCTGGAAGGCCTGTTTGCTGGGCAGGAAGATGTAGGCCAGGGGCAGAAAGACGTCTACTACACACTGACACTGAGACACACACTGAGACTGGAACTGTTGCATCCCCTCTGGGTCTGCTGGGATCACCATCTGAGAGGGGAGGGGGCAATGAAAGTAGATAGAGAGGACAGAAGGATGAGGAGGAGAGGGAGAATGAGAAAAGATTAGACTGCGACTTTTGTAAAATGGGTCAAATAAAACCCCAATATCTTCAGGAAGTGTGAGATTATATGTGAGAGCGGGATGGTCAGGTGATTGAGTGAGAGAGGGATTGTCAGGTGATTGAGTGTAGGTGAGAAACTGACAATTGATATAGTAAAGGAGGGACGGTCAGGAGTAAAAAGAGGTATGGTCAGGTGTGAGAGAGGTATGGTCAGTTGTGAGAGAGGGATTTGTATTATGGATCCCCATTAGTTCTGCCAAGGCCGCAGATACTCTTCCTGGGGTTTATTAAGGATCCCCGTTAGCTCTGCCAAGGGTGTTTATTTTTTACTCTTTTATACATTGTAGAATAATAGTGAAGACATCAAAACAATGAAATAACACATATTGAATCATGTAGTAACCAAAAAAAAAGTGTTAAACAAATCTATATATATTTGAGATTCTTCAAAGTAGCCACCCTTTGCCTTGATGACAGCTTTGCACCCTCTTGGCATTCTCTCAACCAACTTCATGAGGTAGTCACCTGGAATGCATTTCAACAGGAGTGCCTTGTTAAAAGTTAATTTGTGGAATTTCTTTCCTTCTTAATGCGTTTGAGCCAATCAGTTGTTGTGACAAGGTAGGGGTGGTTAGGGTTGCAAAGGGTCAGAAACTTTCCGGTAAATTTTCAGAATTCTTCCGGAATTTTTCCATGGGAAGTTCAATTAAATTAATCAAAAAAGTGATCTTATAACAGTGAACCTTTTTTGTGGGATACAGAGAAGGCAATTCTAGGTTTTGTGGCATATTTTGGTTAAACTATCCCCAATTCAATGGAATTGCAACCCCCTGCAAGCACAGTGCCTTCTTCCATCACATGTGCAGTGCACTCTTCCATCACATGTACAGCTGATTCTCAAGATCTTGCACACTAATGAGTTGCTATTGAGCCCACACTACTACACTGTCTGAGCCAAGGACTACTTGCTTTCTGGTAAGTTTTGATTACAATACTGGGTGGGGTGAAGATATTTTATGTGACATACATGATTTTTTTGTTAACTAGTAAATAGTAGCCTACAGCAAAGTGTGTTTAAATCATTTAACTTGTTAACAATTTCTGCTAGTTAGTTTTTGCTACCATGTGGGTTTTAGCTTGCTTGAGCCTGCTAACGCACCTGTTTCCATACATGTTTAATTTTAAAACATTTATCTAACAAAAGGAGTTGTTTAATCTAGCTGTTTAACTATTTATCTGTACATGGAATTGTATTTGGGGTTTTCTTCCAAATTTTTCCCCTAATCTTTACAGGAAAATGCCACGGCACTATCTGATGTGTGGAGACATTTCACTGCAGCTAATGTAGAAGGAAAAGCTGTAGAATGCAGAATCATCTGGCCAAGTGCATAAAGTTCCCTCAGCGCTCACAACAAGCAACCTCTGGCAAAAGTCTCTCTACTTCTATTCGAGGTGAAAATGATGAATCAGACACCTTATCGATAGCAACAGCTCATGGTCCTCCTGGAATCAGAAGTTTTTTTGACTCAATGGAGGAACGTAGTCAGAGAAATGCTGATGAATGTCTTGCTCGAGGGTGTATGCAACTGGTTCACCTCTAATGCTCACAGGCAATGTGTATTGGAAGAGATTTCTGAATGTTCTTCACCCAGCATACACTCCTCCAACTAGACATGCTTTATCTACTCATTTGCTGGATGCAGAGTTCAACAGAATTCAAGTGAAGGTCAAGCAATCATAGAGAAAGCAGACTGTATTGCAATCATCTCTGATGGGTGGTCGAATGTTGGTGGGCAAGGAATAATTAACTACATCATCTCCACCCCTCAACCAGTATTCTAAAAGAGCACAGACACAAGGGACAACAGACACACTGGTCCCTACATTGCAGATGAGCTGAAGGCGGTCATCAATGACCTTGGACCACAGAAGGTATTTGCACTGGTGACAGACAATGCTGCGAACATGAAGGCTGCTTGGTCTAAAGTGGGAGTCCTACCCTCACATCACACCCACATTGGTGGCCATCCGGGCAAACTTGAGGCTTTTTGAGCCTGACAACGAGCCATCCTCAACAGGGTTGGAAAGTGACTTTTTGAGAGATGCCATGGATCACTGGGGATTGTTCAATATTCCCTTTAGTTGTTCAGTGAAATCCTCCCATTTGAAGAGTCAACTCATTTAATTAAAAGTTCAATTTGTAACTTAAATATTTTTTGGAAAATCTATTGGAAGGATAATCATTTGCAATTATGTCTACTTATGATAAGCTAAAAGGCTTGTTTCTGTCTCCATATATGGTAAATATATCCAATGCAAAAAACATCTACATTTAAATGGTATTCATATTAATTCCCATATATTCCCACAGAAAATTTCCACCTCTGAATATTCCCCAAAATGTGCAACCCTAGAGGTGGTATACAGAAGATAGCCCTATTTGGTAAAAGACCAAGTCCATATTATGGCAACAACAGCTCAAATAAGCAAAGAGAAATGACAGTCCATCATTACTTTAAGACATGAAGGTCAGTCAATTCGGAAAATCTCAAGAACTTTGAAAGTTTCTTCAAGTGCAGTTGCAAAAAACATCAAGCACCACAGAAAAGGAAGACCCAGAGTTACCTCTTCTGCAGAGGATAAGTTCATTAGAGTTAACCGCACCTCAGATTACAGCCCAAATAAATGTAGTAACAAACACATCAACATCAACTGTTCAGAGGAGACTGCGTGAATCAGGCCTTCATGGTCCAGTTACTGCAAAGAAACCACTACTAAAGGACACCAATAAGAAGAAGAGACTTGCTTGGGCCAAGAAACATGAACAATGGATATTAGACCGATGGAAATCTGTCCTTTGGTCCGAGTCCAAATGTGCGATTTTTGGTTCCAACCGCAGTGTCTTTGTGAGATGCAGAGTAGGTGAACGGATGATCTCCGCATGTGTGGTTCCCACTGTGAAGCATTGAGGTGGTGGTATGTTGTGTGGGGGCTTTGCTTGTGACACTGTCAGTGATTCATTTAGAATTCAAGACACACTTAACCAGCATGGCTACCACAGCATTTTGCAGCGATACACCATCCCATCTGGTTTGCACTTAGTGGGACTATCATTTGTTTTTTTAACAGGACAATGACCCAACACACCTCCAGGCTGTGTAAGGGCTATTTGACCAAGAAGAAGAGTGATGAAGTGCTGCATCAGATGACCTGGCCTCCACAATCACCCGACCTCAACCCGATTGAGATGGTTTGGGATGAGTTGGACCGCAGAGGGAAGGAAAAGTAGCCAACATGTCTTCAGCACATGTGGGCACTCCTTCTAGACTGTTGGAAAAGCGTTCCAGGTGAAGCTGGTTGAGCGAATGCCAAGTGTGTGCAAAGCTGTCATCAAGGCAAAAGGTGACTACTTTGAAGAATCTAAAATATATTTTGATTTGTTTAATACTTTTTTGGTTACTACATGATTCCATATTTATTATTTCATAATGTTGATGTCTTCACTATTATTCTACAACTAAAAATAAAGAAAAACCCTTGAATGAGTAGGAGTGTCCAAACATTTGACTGGTACTGTATGTGTGCATATGCATGTGTCTGTACCTGTGTGTTTCTCTTCACAGACACTGCTGTTCCATAAGGTGTATTTTTATCAGTTTTTTTGAAATATGATTCTACTGCTTATATCAGTTACCTGATGTGGAATAGAGTTCAATGTAGCCATGGCTCTATGTAGTACTGTGAAGACACCTTTGGTGGCATTTCTTGTGGGGTATGCATGGGTGTCCGAGCTGTGTGCTAGTAGTTTAAACATACAGCTCAGTGCATTCAGCTTGTCAACACTTCTTACAAAAACAAGTATGGATGTTCCACTTTGAGCCATGCGAGATTTACATGCAAAGGGATGGCCAGGGGTGAGAGAGGGATGGCCAGGGGTGAGAGAGGGATGGCCAGGGGTGAGAGAGGGATGGCCAGGGGTGAGAGAGGGATGGCCAGGGGTGAGAGAGGAGTCTAGGTGTTTGTGATGGGATGGTGCGGTACCTCCTCAGTCTCGAACATGGTGCGGTTGGAGGAGAAGGGAGAGCTGGTCTTCTCTCGGAGTTCACAGGGGTTCTCAAACGACATGGACCCCAGGTCCCTCATCAGACCCACCCCTACCCCCCCTAATGCTGACCCCAGACCCTCTCCTCCACTCACACGCACTGACAGTCTGGAGAGAGGGAGAGAGGGAGATAGACAAAGAAAGACAGGGAGATGTATACTATCCAGCTGTGGAATTGGTGTACAGTATGTTTTTGATGAAAGATATTCAATTAAAGTGACACAGCAAGTGAAACAAACTCTCCTAAAACACATGTCCCAGAAACACACTCACTTGGCCATGGAGTCTTGACTCTTCTTGACTCTGATACAGGGGAAGGAGCCTCCCTCCCAGCCCTCATACGTTCCTGAGAGAGACAATGAACAAACAATTGCTCAAAATGTGAGTGTTACTGTGTGTGTATGTATATTTGACGGTGTGTGTGTTCCTCACCGTGCATATCACTGAAGCTGGCCTCCAATAGCTGTGTGAGGGAGCCGTGGGAGGGGCCAGGGGGTGCATGGTGATCTGGCTGGAGGTCAAGGCCCTCCTGGGAGCAGATATCCAGGTCACACAGCTCCAGTACCAGGGTCTCCTGCCGCATGGCTCTCTGGGAAGGCGGGCGTCGGAAGGGGAGCGGCCGGAGGTCCGGGATGGGGAAGCGGAGCTTGAGGATGGCGTGGGGCGAGAGGAGGGAGAGAGAGGAGTGCAGCTCACTGCTCTGGGTCTGAGAGAGGGATGGGAGAGGAGTTAGAGGAAAAAGGGAGAATATTCAAATAAAAAATCTAAACAAAGCAAACCTGCAATTTAACTTCAATTGTGAGGCAGGCATATCAAAATCCTTATCAACCATTATTAAATGGCTCATCTTAGTGGCTGATGGCTTGCTAAGTGTTTACCTGTGTGTGGACGGGTCCTTAGTGGCTGATGGCTTTCTAAGTGTTTACCTCTGTGTGGACGGATCCTCCTCCTGTCTGTGTGGGACAGTGGCTCCAGGCTCTGCTCAGAGGCTCCAGTCGACTCAGTATGTCCAGGTCCAACTCAGCACTCAGCTCTCCCAACTCTACCCTCACTACACTGTCTCTACGCAGCACACGCTGCCTCCCCTGCAATACAGAGACATTGACATTTCAGGAGGAGGGGGTAGCAGGCTAACAGATGCGACCAAAACAGACTGAATTAATGACATATTAGCTTTTGAACATGACGCCAACACACAACATGGACACTGTCCTGGTTTACCTTGCGCAGGTGTTTCTCTGTGAGACTGTAGTGTAGCTGTGCACAGGGTCTGGCTGTAGCTCCCACTGTGAACATCCCAGCACGCTGGAACTGGAGCAACTAGAGAGGGAGGAAAGAGGAGTGAAGAGTTATATCCTGGGCAATGCTAACCCCTGCTGTAGGACACTTATGTTGAATGGTGTGTAAAAGTCCTCAGATCATCTCAAATAACAGCCCCTGTCCTACCTCAGTGTATTGGGGCTTTCCTGGCTCCCAAAGACACTCAAGCAGCTCTAGCCTACTGAAGGATAGGTCAGAGGTCACAGCACGGGAGTGGCGACCTGCACTGCGCATCTCACACGCCACCTGTACCGCTGCTCCAGTCATCCTGAGAGATAGAGCAAATGATTATTTACGGGTATGTAGGGCAGGCAGGTTTGTTGGTATATCTGAGGAGTGGTGGCCAATGTTGAAGAGGCTTTGTGTGTTTGTACCTGAGGTGTGAGTGGGGGCAGGCTTTAGCGAAGCTAGCTCTGAGGTGGTGGAAGTCTCTCTCGCTGAACATGCTGTCTTTGAAGAAGGCCAGCTCCCGGAAGAACACCCGAGACACCTGGGTCAATGAGGACACTCCGTCCGGCCCGGGGTGTGGTTCCTGCTCCAGTAGGGTTAGGGTGAGCCCGCCAAGCGAGAAGCGGAGCAATGCCTCTGGTTTCAGGGGCTCAGATTGGCTACTTCGCCCTGGACGAGGAGGGGTTAATAAGATGAATCAGGAAGATAGGTTGTATAATATAGATTTTGATATCTGTGAAATGTGTACAAAACAGTGTAGTAAGATGCTGTGAGTGTTACCTGGTATCCGGTTACACTGGGGCAGGCTGGATAGTGATCCTGGTACAGGATAACGCCTGGGACCCTGTGGAAGGCCCTGGGCGTAGCTAGCCTGGCTGTGTGTAGACGATGCCATGCTGTCGGAGAGAGAGTTGCCAGAGAGCGCTGACGTCACACTGCTAGTCATACCAGGACCCATGGAGAAGAACATATCTGAAAGAGACAGAGTGTAAACAGAGAAAAGGTGCATTATGCTTCACATGTCTAGTTCAACTAATCTCTCACAGAAATGCCAAGAACGTAAATTATGCAGCAGCAAACAAAAGCTAATGTGACCACAAATTCACTAGCCTCCATATTGCATTCCAACTATAGCTGCCCTCGACTAACCAACATACCCCCGTTCTCCAGACCGGTGAGGTAGGGCTCCATGTCGGGCTCTTCATCCCAGTCCGGATCTCTATCTCCGGGGCTGGAGCTCAACTGTTTGCTCAAGTCCTCCTCTATCAGACGCAGGTCCTCAGAGTCCAGGGGACGGCTGTGAACCCCAGCACCACTGGCTTCAGGCTCTGGTAGGATAGACAGGGAGGAATCATACAGGCTCTGGTAGGATAGACAGGGAGGAATCATACAGGCTCTGGTAGGATAGACAGGGAGGAATCATACAGGGTCTGGTAGGATAGACAGGGAGGAATCATACAGGCTCTGGTAGGATAGACAGGGAGGAATCATACAGGCTCTGGTAGGATAGACAGGGAGGAATCATACAGGGTCTGGTAGGATAGACAGGATGGAATCATACAGGCTCTGGTAGGATAGACAGGGAGGAATCATACAGGCTCTGGTAGGATAGACAGGATGGAATCATACAGGCTCTGGTAGGATAGACAGGGAGGAATCATACAGGGTCTGGTAGGATAGACAGGGAGGAATCATACAGGCTCTGGTAGGATAGACAGGATGGAATCATACAGGGTCTGGTAGGATAGACAGGATGGAATCATACAGGCTCTGGTAGGATAGACAGGATGGAATCATACAGGCTCTGGTAGGATAGACAGGGAGGAATCATACAGGCTCTGGTAGGATAGACAGGAAGGAATCATACAGGCTCTGGTAGGATAGACAGGAAGGAATCATACAGGCTCTGGTAGGATAGACAGGGAGGAATCATACAGGCTCTGGTAGGATAGACAGGGAGGAATCATACAGGCTCTGGTAGGATAGACAGGAAGGAATCATACAGGCTCTGGTAGGATAGACAGGAAGGAATCATACAGGCTCTGGTAGGATAGACAGGGAGGAATCATACAGGGTCTGGTAGGATAGACAGGAAGGAATCATACAGGCTCTGGTAGGATAGACAGGGAGGAATCATACAGGCTCTGGTAGGATAGACAGGGAGGAATCATACAGGCTCTGGTAGGATAGACAGGAAGGAATCATACAGGCTCTGGTAGGATAAACAGGGAGGAATCATACAGGCTCTGGTAGGATAGACAGGAAGGAATCATACAGGCTCTGGTAGGATAGACAGGGAGGAATCATACAGGGTCTGGTAGGATAGACAGGGAAAATCATACAGGGTCTGGTAGGATAGACAGGGAGGAATCATACAGGCTCTGGTAGGATAGACAGGAAGGAATCATACAGGGTCTGGTAGGATAGACAGGATGGAATCATACAGGCTCTGGTAGGATAGACAGGATGGAATCATACAGGCTCTGGTAGGATAGACAGGATGGAATCATACAGGCTCTGGTAGGATAGACAGGAAGGAATCATACAGGCTCTGGTAGGATAGACAGGGAGGAATCATACAGGCTCTGGTAGGATAGACAGGGAGGAATCACACAGGCTCTGGTAGGATAGACAGGAAGGAATCATACAGGCTCTGGTAGGATAGACAGGGAGGAATCATACAGGCTCTGGTAGGATAGACAGGAAGGAATCATACAGGCTCTGGTAGGATAGACAGGAAGGAATCATACAGGCTCTGGTAGGATAGACAGGGAGGAATCATACAGGCTCTGGTAGGATAGACAGGGAGGAATCATACAGGCTCTGGTAGGATAGACAGGGAGGAATCATACAGGGTCTGGTAGGATAGACAGGGAGGAATCATACAGGCTCTGGTAGGATAGACAGGAAGGAATCATACAGGCTCTGGTAGGATAGACAGGAAGGAATCATACAGGCTCTGGTAGGATAGACAGGGAGGAATCATACAGGCTCTGGTAGGATAGACAGGAAGGAATCATACAGGCTCTGGTAGGATAGACAGGGAGGAATCATACAGGCTCTGGTAGGATAAACAGGGAGGAATCATACAGGCTCTGGTAGGATAGACAGGAAGGAATCATACAGGCTCTGGTAGGATAGACAGGAAGGAATCATACAGGCTCTGGTAGGATAGACAGGGAGGAATCATACAGGCTCTGGTAGGATAGACAGGGAGGAATCACACAGGCTCTGGTAGGATAGACAGGAAGGAATCATACAGGCTCTGGTAGGATAGACAGGGAGGAATCATACAGGCTCTGGTAGGATAGACAGGAAGGAATCATACAGGCTCTGGTAGGATAGACAGGGAGGAATCATACAGGCTCTGGTAGGATAGACAGGAAGGAATCATACAGGCTCTGGTAGGATAGACAGGAAGGAATCATACAGGCTCTGGTAGGATAGACAGGAAGGAATCATACAGGCTCTGGTAGGATAGACAGGGAGGAATCACAGGCTATGCAGTACACAGTGTGGATGAAGATGTGCATGGTTAAAAGACACTGAGTTTTGTTCCACTGTCAATGACATTAGGATGTGGAACTAAGACACATACACTAACTGTATAAAACATTTAGAACACCTTCCTAATATTACGTTTCACCCCCCTCAAAACAGCCTCTATTCATCAGAGCATGGACTCTACAAGGTGTCGTAAGCATTCCACAGGGAATCCACAGTTGTGTCAAGTTGGCTGGATGTCATTTGGGTGGTGGACCATTCTTTGATACACACAGAAACTGTTGAGCATGAAAAACCCAGCAGCGTTGCAGTTCTTGACACAAACCGCTGCGTCTGGCACCTACTACCATACCCTGTTCAAAGGCACTTAAATATTTTATCTTGCCCTTTCACCCTCTGAATGGCACACATACACATTCCATGTCTCAATTGTATCAAGGCTTAAAAATCCTTCTTTAACATGCCTCCTCCCCTTCATATACACTGATTGAAGTGGATTTAACAAGGGACATCAATAAGGGATCATAGCTTTCACCTGGATTTACATGGTCAGTCTATGTCATGAAAAGAGCAGTTCATAATGTTTTGTATATCGGTACTCAGTGTAGGTGGAATGCAGGTGGGGAGGTACAGGTAAACCACTTTCTTTACTCACCTGTGTCGATGCAGAGGGCAGACAGAAGGTCGGTCAGGTGAGTGATCTGGTCTGGAGAGAGCAGCAGGTGGAGGCAGCCCACCTTCCCATCCAGCTCCAACTGAAAGATAAGGAGAGACAATTGGCTGTAATAACAGAGACAGAACAAGACAAAAGCAAAACTGTGTTCTTAAAAACTAGGTTAAGCACACAGGAAGGAAGTGAACCAAACCACATACAAACACACTGACAGACAGACAGACACACCTTAGGTCCAGGCAGCATGTCGTTCTGTTTGATCTTGACTGTGGTCTCCATGAAGCCAGAGCAGCTGCCGATGAGGAGGGGCCGCTGGGTGGCCGGAGGGAGGGAGGTAGGGGCGGCTGGTGGGTCATTCTCCTCCTCCTCAACTTCCTCTTCGCTGGCTGAGGCTGAGCCAGTGGTGTCAGCTCTTAAAGGACCCTGAGGAGAGAAAGATTACCAGGGTTAACCCTTAGCACCACTGGTTGGTAGAGTCTGTCAGCCCCAAGTCTCATATTGCCTCTCACACTAGAGGGAGAGCGAGAGGAAATACTGTATGAGTGTACGTGAGTAGTTTCTAAGTTAATATTTAGTCTCTATAAGAGCTGTGTGTTATATTTGGACCCAATGTGAGTATACGCATGTGAGAGTGACAGTGTACATGAGGGGGTTGATAAGTGCCATGGTCAATGTGAAACTGTATGCTACCTGGGGCCCCCCGGTGGTCTCGTACAGCAGTTGAACAGAGCTGAGCTGGAGGATCTTGTGCAGGAAGGCAGGGGGCTGGTGGATGTCCACAGGCACCGTCTGGCTGGGGTCCCGTACCGCCTCGTCACAGTACTCCAGCCTACAGCGCACCACACAGCCACCGGGGGCAGAGATGAGCACTCAGCACAATAACACAATATAACCTTCAACCTCAGCCAAAACACCCACCACACACATTCACCATACAAGCTTTACCAAAGATAGTGAAGCTTCTCCGAGGTTCAAAGGTTCTCTTTGGATCTACAGACAAATCCAGTGACTGTTTGGCATTGCAAGTTTGAATCAAGTGTTTCCTTATCTCCTTTCCATCCTGACTTCTAAACCGGTCAAAGGTGAACAGCCCACTACAGGAAGTGTGAGTGTCAGTGTGGTGAGAACCAACATACCGTTTGATGTGCACCTCTAAGGCAATGCCCATCTCCATGTCCAGGGGCTGGTGCTCGATTCGGATGATGGTGTCCAGGAGGGTGACCTTTATCCGACGCAGGACTGCAACACAACACAAACAGGGACATGCATTATCACAAAGCATATTGGTCACAAAGACACTAACAAGGGACACCAGTGATGTGATATGAGTCCTTACTTCACAAGCTTGGACTTGATGGTACACAACCAACTCAGCAGTTTGAAAACAACTGAACAAATATGTTATCTTCAAAAAGGCACTATAACCAACTACAGGAAAACAGGTGAATGCTTTTCACTGCCATGCACACGTGCAAACAAGACCTACACATTGACTCACCAGTCTCAATAGTTTGTGCAAACATCTCCAAGCCCTCCAGTGGAGCGGGCGGCTCTTCGGACGCCTCAGGGGGGTCCTTTAGGCACTCCTGGGCCAGCTGCATGCTGGAGGTCATGCATGTGGACCAGCCCTGGGGGTCCAAACCCCCACCTACACGTAAACGAAAAAAACAAGGCATAATTCAGTGACTGTAATCAATGCTAAGTGATGACTCATGGACATACTGTACTGTATGACTGAGCAACAGTCATTTGTTAATTGGTTTGTAGCTGGCTCTGAAAAATGTGGGCCTGGGATAGTGCAACATCTTCTCTTGAGCTCTGACATTGGTTTACAACAAAGAGTTAGCTAGTACTAGACAACTGTATTTGTCTTGGTTGACAATGACATTCTAAAAGGTAGCTAGCTAAACAATGGTTACCACAACTTCCTTCCTGAACCTGATAGACCTGAGGCAGTGACAGGAACAGGAGCTCTATCAATAACAAGGTAAGACTGGCTGTCAGGCTGAGACTTACTGGTCCTGTACTTGGGTCTGCATGTTATCTGAAGGCCTGAGATGACGAGGGTGCAGTGGTCAGTGACAAGAGCTGACCAGGGAATTGTCACCTCTATGCTGCTCACAAACCCATCCACAATCTCAAGTGGAGCCCCAAGAGACTCCAAGAGCTCGTTGACCGCCTGGGGGGAGGGAAGGAAGGAAATGGGCGATGAGAAATGAATAGAGATGAGTGGAAGATGAAGTTGGAAAAAGAAACACCGTGTCCTACAATAAACAGCTGGTGGAAATGGCGTCAGGCAATGGTTTTGTCTGATGTGCAGATTGAAAGTGAGTGAGTTTGCGAGACCTAAGTCATATACAGTATATTTCAACTGAACTGCAGGGACACTGGATGAGGCGAGTTATTTTCCAATCAGATGCTGACAAAAATATTTATCGGAACTGCTGTTCCTTGAACTCACGAGAAGCGTTGATATTGTTGTTATACTCAAGTCCTGAAATTGCAAAAAAGTTGAGGGTCGGAGTGCATGGGAACACACAAAAGAGACCAGTTGTTTCTTGACAGTTAAACGGCCTTACTACTTTGACTAACTCACCCAAACATCGATGTTGATTTCTTTGATGACACCACTACCATTGTACAGATCCAAACTCAGCTGTTCCAAACTCAGTCGTTCTTGAAAGAAGTGACCGAGGTAATGCTGTAAGAGGTACCGACAGGCCCGCTTCTTGATTGAGCCTGACCAGGGGAAAAGCCAGCGAGACATAGGGCCAGCGAGTTCAGGGTGAGGGAGCGATGAGGCGATGGAGGAAAACGAATGCGAAAATAGTCCTCCGGCAACTGCATAACAAATAAAACAAAGTGTACTAACGAAGAAGGAGCTACAGGACTGGCTAGCTAGCTAACGTTAGAGCCTAGTAGGGGGCTAAGGAAGGGGGTAACCCGTCTCTCGGAAATCCTTTGTGTCAGGACCGATGAGTCCAACGTCGTTTTACAAGACGTTATACTTGTTGTTTCAGTTCCTCCTTTAACGGTATTTCTGTCTAAACTTGGCGACAGGTTCTCTTGCATATCTCGCGTTTCACCGTTTCTCAGGGTTGTTTATTGTTTTCATACGCGAATTGATTGTACGGTGGGGGACGTCATTGCGTCAGTTGCAAAAGCCGAAAGTTAGAATTATAAATACGCCATCTTTGGAAGGTCAAAACCAAACTATGAGGTCCTCTTCCCAGGCGTTGCTCTTACATGCCATATCTTAGTTACAACGCATGGATAGTTATTTTACGAATCAGCTAACCACATTAGTCTTCAAAACAATTGGGAACTCGGAAATCCCCGATTATCAATTAAATCAATATAAGGGGCTTTAGTGTCATGGGAAAAATGTTTACATTGGCAAAGCAAGTGAAATAGATAATAAACAAAAGTGAAATAATCAATAAAAATTTAACAGTGTCACACTCACAAAAGTTCCAAAAGAATAAAGATGTCATATTATGCCTATATACAGTGTTGTAACGATGTGCAAATAGTTTGAGTACAAAAGGAAAAATAAAAAAACATAAATATGGGTTGTATTTACAAAGCTGTTTGTTCTTCACTTGTTGCCCTTTTCTTGTGGCAACAGGTCTGCTGTGATTGCACACGGGTATTTCCCCCAATAGATATGGGAGTTTGTCAAAACTGGATTTGTTGGGTCTGTATAATCAGAAGGAAATATGTCTTTAATATGGTCATACATTTGGCAGGAGGTTATGAAGTGCACCTCAGTTTTCACCTCATGTTGTGGGCAGTGTGCACAAAGCCTGAGTTACTTGAGAGCCAGGTCTGCCTATGGCAGCCTTTCTCAATAGCAAGGCGATGTTCAGAGTCTGTACATAGTCAAAGCTTTCCTTAATTTTGTGTCAGTCACAGTGGTCAGATATTCTGCCACTGTGCACTCAGTGTTTAGGGCCAAATAGCATTCTAGTTTGCTCAGCTTTTTTGTTAATTCTTTCCAATGTCTCAAGTAATTATCTATTTGTTTACTTATGATTTGGTTGGGTCTAATTGTGTTGCTGTCCTGGGGCTCTGTAGGGTCTGTTTGTGTTTGTGAACAGAGCACCAGGACCAGCTTGCTTAGAGGACTTTTCTCCAGATTAATCTCTCTGTAGGTGATAGCTTTGTTATGGAAGGTTTGGGAATCGCTTCCTTTTAGGTGGTTGTAGAATTTAACGACTCTTTTCTGGTTTTTGATAATTAGCGGGTATCGGCCTAATTCTGCATTATTTGGTGTTTTGCGTTGTACACGGAGTCTCAATTTGGTGTTTGTCCCATTTTGTGAATTATTGTTTGGTGAGCGGACCCCAGACCTCACAACCATAAAGGGAAATGGGTTCTATAACCGGTTCAAGTATTTTTAGCCAGATCCCAATTGGTATGTTGAATTTTATGTTCCATTTGATGGCATAGAAGGCCCTTCTTGCCTTGTCTCTTAGATCGTTCACAGCTTTGTGGAAGTTTCCTGTGGCACTGATGTTTAGGCCGAGGTATGTATAGCTTTTTGTGTGCTCTAGGGCAACAGTGTCTAGCTGGAATTTGTATTGTGGTCCTGGCAACTGGACCTTTTTTGCAACACCATTATTTTTGTCTTACTGAGATTTACTGTCAAGGCCTAGGTTTGACAGAATCTGTGCAGAAGATCAAGGTGCTGCTGTAGGCTCTCCTTGGTTTTGGACAGAAGCACCAGATCATCAGAAAACAGTAGACATTTTACTTCAGACTCTAGTAGGGTGAGTCCGGGTGCTGCAGGCTGTTCTAGTGCTCTCGCCAATTTGTAGTTTATGATGAAGAGCGTGGGGCTTAAGCTGTATCCCTGTCTCACCCCACGTCCCTGTGGAAAGAAATGTGTGTTATTTGCCCATGTTTGTGTACATGGATTTTATAATGTCATATGTTTTTCCCCCAACACCACTTTCCATAAATTTTTATAGCAGACCCTCATGCCAAATTGAGTCAAAAGCTTTTTTGAAATCAACAAAGCATGAGAAGACTTTGCCGTTGTTTTGGATTGTTTGTGTACTTAGTCCCCTCCTGGACTCCCTGTTCACCCACGACTGCGTAGCTAAACATGTCTCCAACACCATCATTAAGTTTGCTGACAACAAAACAGTGGTAGGCCTGATCACTGACAACGATGAGACAGCCTATAGGGAGGAGGTCAGAGAACTGGCGCTGTGGTGCCAGGACAACAACCTCTCCCTGAATGTGAGCAAGACAAAGGAGCTGATCGTGGACTACAGGAAAAGGTGGGACGAACATGCCCCCATTAACATTGACGGGCCTGTAGTGGAGTGGTTCAAGAGTTTCAAGTTCCTTAGTGTCCACATCACCAACGAACTATCATGGTCCAAACACACCAAGACAGTCGTGAAGAGGGCACGACAAAACCTTTTCCTCCTCAGGAGACTGAAAAGATTTGGCATGGGTCCCCAAATCCTCAAAAAGTTCTACAGCTGCACCATCGAGAGCATCCTGACCAGTTGCATCACCACCTTCGATGGCAACTGTTCGGCATCTGACCGTAATGCGCTACAGAGGGTAGTGAGTATGGCCCAGTACATCACTGGGGCCAAGCTTCATGCCATCCAGGACCTATATAAAAGGCGTTGTCAGAGGAAAGCCCATAAAATTCACTCACCTAAGTCATAGACTATTTTCTCTGCTACCACACAGCAAGCGCTGCCGGAGAGCCAAGTCTAGAACCAAAAGGCTCCCTAACAGCTTCCCTAACAGCTACCCCGAAGCCATAAAACTGCTGAACAATTAATCAAATGGACACCGGACTATTTACATTGCCCCCCCCCCCCCCCCCCCCACCCTCCATTTGTTTTGTACACTGCTCCTACTCACTGTTTATTATCTCTGCATAGTCACTTCACCCCTTTTTACATGTACAAATTACCTCAACTAACCTGTACCCCCGCACATTGACTCGGTACCGGTACCCCCTGTATATAGCCTCGTTATTGTTATTTTATTGTGTAACTTTTTATTTATTTTTTACTTTAGTTTATTTGATAAATATTTTCTTAACTCTTCTTGAACTGCACTGTTTGTTAAGGGCTTTTAAGTAAGCATTTCATGGTAAGGTCTACACTTGTCGTATTCGGTGCATGTGACAAATAATGTTTGATTTGTTTATCACTTAGGGTCACGCAGGGTGAATACTGTCGTATGGTAATTTGTTAAAAAGCTAATTTGACATTTGCTCAGTACATTGTTTTCACTGAGGAAATCAAATTTTATTGGTCACATACATGTGTTTAGCAGTTGTTATTGCGCATGTAGCGAAATGCTTGTTCTTCTAACTCCGACAGTGCAGTAATATCTAACAAGTACTATCTAACAATTACACAACATATACCCAATACACACAGATCTAAGGAATGGAATTAAGAATATAAAAATATTTGGACGAGCAATGTCAGAGCGGTATAGATTAAGATACAGTAGAATAGTATATACATATGAAATGGGTAATGCAAGGTATGTAGACATTATTAAAGTGACTAGTGTTCCATTTATTAAAGTGGCCAGTGATTTCAAGTCTATCTATATAGGCAGCAGCCTATGTGCTAGTGATGGCTATTTAACAATCTGATGGCTTTGAGATAGAAGCTGTTTTTCAGTCTCTCGGTCCCAGCTTCGATGCACCTGTACTGAGCTCGCCTTCTGGATGATAGTGGGTTGAACAGGCAGTGGCTCGGGTGGTTGTTGTCCTTGATGATCTTTTTGGCCTTCCTGTGACATCGGTTGCTGTAGGTGTCCTGGAGGACAGGTAGTTTGCCCCCGGTGACGTGTTGGGCAGACCTCACCATCCTCTGGAAAGCCTTGCAGTTGCGGGCTGTGCAGTTGCCGTACCAGGCGGTGATACAGCCCAACAGGATGCTCTCGATTGTCCATCTGTACATGTTTGTGAGGGTTTTAGGGGATAAGCCAAATTTCTTCAGCGTCCTGAGTTTGAAGAGGCGCTGTTGCACCTTCTTCACCACACTGTCTGTGTGAGTGGACCATTTCAGTTTGTCAGTGATGTGTACGCCGAGGAACTTGAAGCTTTCCACCTTCTCCACTGTGGTCCCGTCAATGTGGATGGGGAGGGTGCTCCCTCTGCTGTTTCCTGAAGTCCACGATCATCTCCTTTATTTTGTTGACATTGAGTGAGAGGTTATTTTCCTGGCACCACACTCCCAGGGCCCTCACCTCCTCCCTGTAGGCTGTCTCGTCATTGTTGGTAATCAGGCCTACTACTGTTGAGTCATCTGCAAACTTGATGATTGAGTTGGAGGCGTGCTTGGCCACGCAGTCATTGGTGAACAGGAAGTACAGGAGGGGACTGAGCACGCACCCTTGTGGGAACCCAGTGTTGAGGATCAGTGAAGTTGAGGTGTTGTTTCCTACCTTCACCACCTGGGGGCGGCCCGTCAGGAAGTCCAGGACCCAGTTGCACAGGGCGGTGTTCAGTCCCAGGGCCTCAAGCTTAATCATGAGCTTGGAGGGTACTATGGTGTTGAATTAATCTTAACACGGCTGCTAGAATCTTGACTAGAACCAAAAAAAAGTATCATATTACTCCAGTTCTTGCCTCTCCACACTGCCTTCCTGCTAAGGCAAGAGCTGATTTCAAGGTTTTACTGCTAACTTACAAAGCATTACATGGGCTTGCTCCTACCTATCTTTCCGATTTGGTCCTGCCGTACATACCTACACGTACGCTACGGTCACAAGACGCAGGCCTCCTTACTGTCCCTAGAATTTCTCAGCAAACAGCTGGAGGCTTGGCTTTCTCCTATAGAGCTCCATTTTTATGGAATGGTCTGCCTATCCATGTGAGAGACACAGACTCGGTCTCGACTTTTAAGTCTTTATTGAAGACTCATCTCTTCAGTAGGTCATATGATTGAGTGTAGTCTGACCCAGGAGTGTGAAGGTGAACGGAAAGGCACTGGAGCAACGAATCGCCCTTGCTGTCTCTGCCTGGCCGGTTCCCCTCTCTCCACTGGGATTCTCTGCCTCAAACCCTATTACAGGGGTTGAGTCACTGGCTTACTGGTGCTCTTCCATGCCATCCCTAGGAGGGGTGCATCACTTGAGTGGGTTGAGTCACTGACGTGATCTTCCTGTCCGGGTTTACGCCCCCCCTTGGGTTTGTGCCGTGGGGGAGATCTTCGTGGGCTATACTCTGCCTTGTCTCAGGATGGTAAGTTGGTGGTTGAAGATATCCCTCTAGTGGTGTGGGGGCTATGCTTTGGCAAAGTGGGTGGGGTTATATACTGCCTGTTTAGCCCTGTCCGGGGGTATCGTCGGACGGGGCCACAGTGTCTGCCAACCCCTCCTGTCTCAGCCTCCAGTATTTATGCTGCAATAGTTTATGTGTCGGGGGGCTAGCGTCAGTCTGTTATATCTGGAGTATTTATCCTGCCTTATCCGGTGTCCTGTGTGAATTTAAGTATGCTCTCTCTAATTCTTTCTTTCTTTCTCTCTCTCGGAGGACCTGAGCCCGAGGACCATGCCTCAGGACTACCTGGCCTGATGACTCCTTGCTGTCCCCAGTCCACCTGGTCGTGCTGCTGCTCCAGTTTCAACTGTTCTGCCTGCGGCTATGGAATCCTGACCTGTTCACCGGACGTGCTACCTGTCCCAGACCTGCTGTTTTCAACTCTCTAGAGACAGCAGGAGTGGTAGAGATACTCTGAATGATCGGCTATGAAAAGCCAACGGACATTTACTCCTGAGATGCTGACCTGTTGCACCCTCTACAACCACTGTGATTATTATTATTTGACCCTGCTGGTCATCTATGAACATTTGAACATCTTGGCCATGTTCTGTTATAATCTCCACCCGGCACAGCCAGAAGAGGACTGGCCACCCCTCATAGCCTGGTTCCTCTCTAGGTTTCTTCCTATGTTTTGACCTTTGTAGGGAGTTTTTCCTAGCCACCGTGCTTCTACACCTGCATTGCTTGCTGTTTGGGGTTTTAGGCTGGGTTTCTGTACAGCACTTTGTGACATCAGCTGATGTAAAAAGGGCTTTTTAAATAAATGTGATTGAATGCTGAGCTATAGTCAATGAACAGCATTCTTGCATATGTATTCCTCTTGTCTAGGTGGGATAGGGCAGTGTGCAGTGTGATGGCGATTGCATCGTCTGTGGATCTATTGGGGCGGTAAGCAAATTGAAGTGGGTCTAGGGTGACAGGTAAGGGTAGAGGTGATATGATCCTTGACTAGTCTCTCAAAGCACTTCATGATGACAGAAGTGAGTGCTACGGGGCGATAGTCATTTAGTTCAGTTACCTTTGCTTTCTTGGGTACAGAAACAGTGGTGGCCATCTTGAAGCATGTGGGGACAGCAGACTGGGATGGGGAGAGATTGAATATGTCCATAAACGCACCAGCCAGCTGGTCTGCGCATGCTCTGAGGATGCGGCTAGGGATACCATTTAGCACGGCAGCCTTGCGAGGGTTAACACGCTTAAATGTCCTCGGTAGCAGGCCGCGTCGGTGGCACTGTGTTATCATCAAAGCGGGCAAAGAAGGTGTTTAGCTTGTTTGGAAGCAAGACGTTGGTGTCCGCAACGTGGCTGGTTTTCCTTTTGTAGTCTGGGTTTAGAAACCAGTGGTGGAAAAAGTACCCAATTTTCATACTTGAGTAAAAATAAAGATAACTTAATAGAAATTTACTCAAGCAAAAGTGAAAGTCACCCAGTAAAATACTACTTGAGTAAAAGTCTACAAATATTTGATTTTAAAAATTCTTAAGTATCAAAAGTTAAAGTATAAATCATTTCACATTCCTTATATTATGGAATGATTTTATTAATACAAAAATAAATGTATGAGTAGCCAACACTTAGACATATTTTACAAACAAAACATTTGTACTTAGTGAGTCTGCCAGATCAAAGGCATTAGGGATGACCAGGGATGCGTCTGAGTGTGTGAATTGGACAAATTTGGACAAATTTGACAAATTTCTTGTCCTACTAAGCATTGTAAATTTAACAACTACCTTTGGATGTCAGGGAAAATGTATGGAGTAATAAGTACATACTTTTCTTAAGGAATGTAGTGGAGTAAAAGTAAAAGTTGTCAAAAATATAAATAATAAAGTACAGACACCACCAAAAAATGACTTAAATACTACTTTTAAGTATTTTTTACTTAAGTACTTTTCACCACTGAACAACGCAAGACTTTCGGGAACCAGGCCAAGGTGTGAGAAGTCAATGAGAGAAGGGAAGAATTCTTCCTTAGTTGTTAATTTTCTCTGAATCTAAAGGCAAACCCTAGATTTGAGCCAATGTCTTATATAGTTGAACATGTTATTACTCCAACCTTGCGAATGTGACAAACTGACACATTTTCATTTTCGTCAAAAACAACTTTATATTGAAGGAGTGCCTTTGATTTGACGGCCTGCACATGTGCAGCTTGGCGCTACACTACCGTTAGACACAATGACGTATTTCTACACTTGAGCTTATGGTGTGTTCTAGACCCCTGGGAACTCTGAAAAATACGTTCAATCATGATGTCAGTGATCATCAGGTCGGAAAGTACGAGCTCTAAAAAGAGGCCAGAGTTCTCGAGTTTGATGACCTTTTAAAACTATTTTCCCCAGTCGGAGGGGCTACTTTTTTATCCGAGTTCCCAGTTATCTTGAAGGCACTGAAGTCTGAGATTTCCAAGTTCCCAGTTGTTTTGAGCATTAGCTAGCCAACATTGCCATGATATCGCCCACAAGTGTGATCAGGGATTTCTATTGGAGAAGCAGTTTTAGCCCATCTTCATACTGTGCTCTCTTTACTAAAACTGTTATTGTAGAAGTGCTGTTGCCTGTTGGCTAGCAAAACTGCTCGTCTGAGGTTTCTAAAGATTGGAAAGCGGCCGCGGTCATCCCCCTCTTCAAAGGGGGAGATCCTCTAGACCCAAACTGTTACAGACCTACATCCATCCTACCCTGCCTTTCTAAAGTCTTCGAAAGCCAAGTTAACAAACAGATCACCGACCATTTAGAATCCCACCGTACCTTCTCCGCTATGCAATCCGGTTTCTGTGCTGGTCACAGGTGCACCTCAGCCACGCTCAAGGTCCTAAACGATATTATAATCGCCATCGACAAAAGACAGTACTGTGCAGCCGTCTTCATCGACCTGGTCAAGGCTTTCGACTCTGTCAATCACCGTATTCTTATTGGCAGACTCAACAGCCTTGGTTTCCTAATGACTGCCTCGCCTGGTTCACTAACTACTTCTCAGGTAGAGTTCAGTGTGTCAAATCGTAGGGCCTGTTGTCCGGACCTCTGGCAGTCTCTATGGGGGTGCCACAGGGTTCAATTCTCTGGCAGACTCTTTTCTCTGTATATATCAATGATGTCGCTCTTGCTGCTGGTGATTCTTTGATCCACCTCTACGCAGAAGACACCATTCTGTATACATCTGGCACTTCTTTGGACACTGTGTTAACAAACCTTCAAACGAGCTTCAATGCCATACAACACTCTTTCCGTGGCCTCCGACTGCTCTTAAATGCTAGTAAAACTAAATGCATGCTCTTCAACCGATCGCTGCCCGCACCCGCCCGCCCGACTAGCATCACTACTCTGGACGGTTCTGACATAGAACGCCATTATAGGTTCTGACTCCGGCGCAATTTTACACATTATCAACATTTAAAACATGACCATGCCTCAGTCTGACCAACGGTCACCAGTGTTTCCAATTGGGTGACTTTGGATCGAGTTCAGACCCCTCCAGCGACTTTATTTTGTAAAAGAGGCAAGCGACAAATGCATCTACTTTTCAGTGCCTTTGTGGAGCTTTGACACCGATTATTGCTATTGCTTTGGTAGCATTTAGTGACTTTTCCCACTCAGTTGTGCCATAAATGAGAGTGGGGAAGCTGTCTCTGCAACAGAAGTCACAGCAAAGGTGCACACAAAGGCAGAGAGGCACAAGGGGAGTGGGTGTGTGGCGGGAGAGGAGATAAAAAAGCAGTCTCCAGGGGGTTCATGAGAAAATGTTCTAAAATGTGAAGAAACAAAATATTTTGAAAAATATTACCGCAAACAATATATTCAATTTAATTCAATTTTAATAGTCAGGAAAACATTTACTGAGGTCACTCGTGTAAAATATGTAGTTATTTTATATTTATAGGCCTACTTTTTTACTTTAGTTTTGGTCTGTGCGCATTGCTCTGTCTACCTGGCGTCTGCGCGCCCGCCCGTTGGCTCAATGTTTGATCCTTTGCTTCTGCAAAGTGCACGTGATGCTTTGCTCCGGGCGCTTGAGTGCCTGCTGCTGTTATCCTTATAGAAACTATGAATGATAAGACAGCACCTGATGCACTGCAGACTGTACCATTGTCCAATAACACGGTGTGCCATAGGATCGACGTCATGGGTGTTGATATTGTTGATCAATAGGTGAAACAAATGAAATAATTCCTGTCCATTTTCTCTGCAGTTGGACGAATCAACTGATGTCAGTGGGGAAGCCCAGTTGATTGCGTTTGTGCGATACAGAGACATTTCGCAAATGAATGAGCACATTCTGTTCTGCAAGAAGCTAACGGGGAGAACTACAGGTGAAGATGTTTTTCACGTTATTGACTGCTCTTTCTCAGAGTTCAATCAGGATTGGAAATCCTGTGTTCATGTGTGCACCGATCGTGCTGCATCAATGCACGGGAGAGTGAAATGATTAATTACCCACAAAAAGGTCAAACCCACGGTGTCATTCACAGAGAGGAATTGGCCAGCAAGAGAATGAGTCCTAGGTTACATTATGTTTTGAATGACGCAGTGAAAGTGATTAACTTTATCTCGTCCGGGGCCCTGAATCACTGACTGTTTGAAAGGCTCTGTGATGACAGTGGGACTGAGCACCAGCAGCTACTGCTTCACGCCGACGTCCATTGGCTATCAAGAGGGAAAACGCTAAAGAGGCTTTTTGAGCTGCGTGCCAAAGTAAGTGATTTTCTGTCTGAGCACTCACACCCCCGTGTTTGAGGAAACAGATTGGGGAGCCCTCCTTGCTTATCTTGCTGATGTGTTCAGCAAACTCCAACATAATCCAGGTAGAATCAGGAATTCCCCAGAGCAACTGTCTAGGCCCCTTACTTTTTTCAATCTTTACTAACAACATACCACTGGCTTTCAGTAACGCCAGTATGTTTATGTATGCGGATGACTCAACACTATACACGTCAGCTACTACAGCGACTGAAATGACTGCAACACTTAACAAAGAGCTGCAATTAGTTTTTGAATGGGTGGCAAGGAATAAGTTGTTCCTAAATATCTAAAAAAAAACTAAAGCATTGTATTTGGGACAAATCATTCACTAAACCCTAAACTTCAACTAAATCTTGTAATAAATAAAGTGGAAATTGAGCAAGTTGAGGTGACTAAACTGCTTGGAGTAACCCTGGATTGTAAACTGTCATGGTCAAAACATATTGATACAACAGTAGCTAAGATGGGGAGAAGTCTGTCCATAATAATGCGCTGCTCTACCTTCTTAACAGCACTATCAACAAGGCCTACAAGCCCTACAGGCTCTAGTTTTGTCACACCTGGGCTACTGTTCAGTCATGTGGTCAGGTGCCACAAAGAGGGACTTAGGAAAATTGCAATTGGCTCAGAACAGCGCAGCACTGCTGGCCCTTGGATGTACACAGAGAGCAAATATTAATATTATGGATGTCAATCTCTCCTGGCTCAAAAGTGAAGGCGGGGTAAAGTGACTAGGCATCAGGATAGATATCTACATCAAATACCTTATTGTTATGTACATGGAGGCAGGATAAAGTGACTAGGCATCAGGATAGATAATAATAAGGTATTTGAGGTAGATACAGTATGTACATGGAGGCAGGGTAAAGTGACTAGGCATCAGGATAGATAATAATAAGGTATTTGAGGTAGATATGTACATGAAGACAGGGTAAAGTGACTAGGCATCAGGATAGATAATAATAAGGTATTTGAGGTAGATATGTACATGAAGGCAGGGTAAAGTGACTAGGCATCAGGATAGATAATAATAAGGTATTTGAGGTAGATATGTACATGAAGGCAGGGTAAAGTGACTAGGCATCAGGATAGATAACAATAAGAGTAAGTTAAGAACAGAGCAGCACCAGCAAATGATGAGTGTAAAAGTGTGTGTTTGTAATATGTATGTATTTGTTTTGTGTCGGATGGCAGGGAGCTTGGCCCAAGTGATGTACTGGGCTGTCCGCATCACCCTCTGTAGCTCTTTGCAGTCAAGGGCGGTGCATTTTCCATACCAAGCGGTGATGGAGCCAGTCAAGATGCTCTTGATGTAGAACTTTTAGAGAATCTGAGGGCCCATGCTAAATCTTTTCAGCCCTCTTTACAACTGTGCGGGTGTGTGTGGACCATGTTATGTCCTTAGTGATGTGGACGCCAAGGAACTTGAAGCTCTCAAACCGCTCCACTACAACCCTGTCAATGTGAATGGGGCTCTCCCCTCCCTGTATATAGCTCCACATTGATCTGGTACTGGTACTCCCTGTATATAGCTCCACATTGATCTGGTACTGGTACTCCCTGTATATAGCTACACATTGATCTGGTACTGGTACTCCCTGTATATAGCTGCACATTGATCTGGTACTGGTACTCCCTGTATATAGCTCCACATTGATCTGGTACTGGTACTCCCTGTATATAGCTCCACATTGATCTGGTACTGGTACTCCCTGTATATAGCTGCACATTGATCTGGTACTGGTACTCCCTGTATATAGCTCCACATTGATCTGGTACTGGTACTCCCTGTATATAGCTCCACATTGATCTGGTACTGGTACTCCCTGTATATAGCTGCACATTGATCTGGTACTGGTACTCCCTGTATATAGCTGCACATTGATCTGGTACTGGTACTCCCTGTATATAGCTGCACATTGATCTGGTACTGGTACTCCCTGTATATAGCTCCACATTGATCTGGTACTGGTACTCCCTGTATATAGCTGCACATTGATCTGGTACTGGTACTCACTGTTTATAGCTCCATTCTTGTGTATTTTATTTTATTCCTCGTGTTACTATTTTATATTTATTTTTAAACACTGCATCGTTGGGAATGGCTCGTAAGCAAGCATTTAAGGAAAAGTCTACACCAGTTGTATTTGGTGCATGGGACAAGTAACAATTGATTTGATTGGATTTTTTGGAGTTAGCGCCCAACTGACTCCCATTCACTCCTTGAAGGAGAGCTCTCCTTGTCCCGAATTGCCCAGAATGCACCGCGCGGCCCATTGACGACGCAGGGCAACATACACAATGGGCGTTAATACGATTCCATTGGAGTTTCCCATCTCCCCAAATGTACAGTATCTCTGATAGGGCTCAGGGACATCCATTGAGCAGCAAAGACAATTCCTGTCAACCTTGACCTCATGAACTTTGCCAACGTGTGCCACAGATGTAATGCTGAAAAAATGTGTGATGAAAGAAATGAAAGACCCTGTTTTTGTTGGCTGCGTCTGATGTTGGGTGTTAACCTCCCTCACCTGTACTGCAGTGATGGTTCAGGAGATAACCACCACCACAAAGCCTGGAGTATCTACTGTGGCTATTCAAATTTAATTTCCTTAATGGCACAAGCAAATGAGACAAACCAGACCATGGTCTATGGTGCAAATTTGAGTTAGAATATATTGATAACTGTCAATATGATGTCTATAGACGAGGCATTTGTACAGTAGGTTGTTTTTATTGTGAAAAATAGAAAAATATTGTCTTATGTCTAAACAGTTAAGAGAATTCTATCCATTAATAGTGTCTATTGCAATCATCCACAAACATCATCCATGTAAATTAGAGAACACATTCCTGTGAGTATTGTCCTGATGTGGCCTCTCTTCTTCAATCAGAAGTACCTTCATTCTGTGCTGCCTCGCCCTGACCACCCTGACTTTTAGTCTGTGTGTGTTCCTGTTCCTGCAGGGTGTGTGTGACACTGTCCGTCTCCTCTCCATGCTTCTCCTCCTGTCTGCAGGCTGCCTGGCTGATGGCCTGACCCACGAGGGAGGTGAGGGCGGCCAGCCCGATCAGGTACCCATCCTCCCGATTCCCCTCGGCCCACGGGACGTCGTGGCTCAGCTGCACAGTGCTGGGCGACGGGGTGGTCTTCCCAAAGTCTATCATCCAGATGCTGGCCTTACTGGTCCAGTCGTGGACGAAGAGGAGCGAGCTGCCAATCACCTGCCAGGTGAACCCAAAACATTACTGCATGACTAGTTCTGAGGCTAAATATGTTATTATGAAGTAGAGGGAGGGTTGACATGTTTAAGTAGCACATATCAACTGACCTCATGGGCTTTGAAAAATGGGGATTCCTTCAGGGCTTCATCCAGAGCCTGGAGTCTGGAATGGTAGGCCTTCTAAGGGTGAGAAACAGGAAGGCAGAGTGCAGGGTGAAAAGGAGATATATTCAGCTACATTATTAGAGCTGTTGATGGTGAATGACTGACCAGGATGTGTAGATGACTCTTGGTGAAAGAGAGGAGGGCCTCAGTGACCTTGGCTGGGGTGAGCATCTTAAAGTCCCGCTGTACGCTGCCGTTCTCCATCTAACATGGACACACAGGGACAGACGCAGACTAAGGCCTAGATTCAATCAGATCAAGTGTTAATTGGCGATAGCTGACGTACATAACCCCAGCATACATAACCCCAGCATACATAAACCCAGCATACATAACTCCAGCATACATAAACCCAGCATACGGAAGCTCAGCATACATAATCTCAACATACAGAAGCCCAGCATACAGAAGCCCAGCATATAGAAGCCCAGTATACATAACCCCAGTACACAGTGCATTCGGAAAGTATTCAGACCCCTTGACTTTTTCCTAATTTTATTATGTTACAGCCTTATTCTGAAATGGATTAAATTGTTTTTTCCCGTCATCAATCTACATACAATACTCCCTAATGACAAAGCAAAAACAAGTTTTTAGATTTTTTTTGCAAACGTCACATTTACATAAGTATTCAGACCCTTTACTCAGTACTTTGTTGAATCACCTTTGGCAGCGATTACAGCCTTGAGTCTTCTTGGGTATGATGCTGCAAGCTTGGCACACCTGTATTTGGGGAGTTTCTCCCATTCTTCTCTGCAGAACTTCTCAAGCTCTGTCAGGTTGGATGGGGAGCGTTGCTGCACAGCTATTTTCAGGTCTCTCCAGAGATGTTCGATCAGGTTCAAGTCTGTGCTCTGGCTGTGCCACTCAAGGACATTCAGAGACTTGTCCCGAAGCCACTCCTGCGTTGTCTTGGCTGTGTGCTTAGGGTCATTGTCCTGTTGGAAGGTGAACCTTCGCCCCAGTCTGAGGTCCTGAGCGCTCTGGAGCAGGTTTTCATCAAGGATCTCTCTGTACTTTGCACGGTTCATCTTTTTCTCGATCCTGATTAGTATCCCAGTCCCTGCCGATGAAAAATATCCCCACACCATGATGCTGCCAGCACCATGCTTCACCGTTGGGATGGTGCCAGATTTCCTCCAGATGTGACGCTTGGCATTCAGGCCAAAGGGTTCAATCAGACCAGACAATTTTGTTTCTCATGGTCTGTGAGTCTTTAGGTGCCTTTTGGCAAACTCCAAGCGGGCTGCCTTTTACTGAGGAGTGGCTTCCGTCTGGCCAATCTACCATAAAGGCCTGATTGGTGGAGTGCTGCAGAGATGGTTGTCCTTCTGGAAGGTTCTCCCATTTCTCCAGATGAACTCTGGAGCTCTGTCAGAGTGACCATCACTTTCTTGGTCACCTCCCTGACCAAGGCCCTTCTCCACCGATTGCTCAGTTTGGCCGTGCGGCCAGCTCTAGGAAGAGTCTTGGTGGTTCCAAACGTCTTCCATTTAAGAATGATGGAGCCAGTTGTGTTTTTGGGGACCTTCAATGCTGAAGAAATGTTTAGGTACCCTTCCCCAGATTTGTGCCTCGACACAATCCTTTCTCTGAGCTCTACGGACAATTCCTTCGACCTCATAGCTTGGTTTATGCTCAGACATGCACTGTCAACTGTGGGACCTTATATAGACAGGTGTGTGCTTTCCAAATCATGTCCAATCAATTGAATTTACCACAGGTGGACTCCAATCAAGTTGTAGAAACATCTCAAGGATGATCAATGGAAACAGGATGCACCTAAGCTCAATTTCCAGTCTCATAGCAAAGGGTCTGAATACTTATGTAGTTGTGATATTTCATTTTTTAACATTTTTAATACATTTGCAAACATTTCTAAAAACCTGTTTTTGCTTTGTCATTATGGGGAATTGTGTTTAGATTGATGAGGGAAAAAAACAATGAAATCAATTTTAGAATAAGGTTGTAACGCAACAAAGTGGATGCTTTCCGAATGAATTGTATATAACCCCAGTATATATAATCCAGAGAAGTTAGTAGCCTGAGAGACACAGGGGTCAAGAACAGTCAGGACTTTTAAAACATCAATGATGACGTCAATAAATAAAGACTGGCACAAAATAAGATTTTTTAAAATCATTTAGCCAATCAGAGGACAGAAGAGGTTTGGGCGTTGAAGCCGTGTCTCTCACCATGATGCCCTCAATCCTGAAGCCTAGTGTGGAGGTGGAGCTGGTGTTATCCCTCCACTGCAGGTAGCGCCACTTCGTCACGCCTCGCTGCTCGTGTTCCTCCACAGTGAGAGCCGTCGGATCAACTTTTACCATCTTCTGGTACATATCAGTCCGCAGGGTGGGCTTGGTGTGTGATTTGGTTAATTCCTCCTCCTGATATGTCCTGAGAGAAACCATTATGGTCAACAGTAGTTTGTATTACACACACACACACGCGTGCACACGCACACGCACACACACACACACACCAGTGGTGGCTGGTGGCACTTTAAATGGGGAGGACAGGCTCATAGTAATGTCTGGAACGGAATTAATGAAATGCCTGGTATCAGGCATAGCCTAAAACAGCCTTTGTCCACATGAGGAAGTGGGAAATGTCCCCATAAGGGATCATTTTCCTTGTTTTACTATCCTTGTGGAGACTTTTGTGGATTTTAGGTCCCAACAAGGATAGAAGAACCAACCAACACACACACACACACACACACACACACACACACACACACACACACACACACACACACACACACACACACACACACACACACACACACACACACACACACACAGTACCTCACGCCCATCTTGCAGTCCATGATGACAGGGTTCTTCAGGCCACTCAGTAAGTCCTCCAGGCGGATGTAACTGTTACCCCCCCTGTTGACCGAGCCATGGTACTGCGGTACAAACGGACGCAGGGGGTCAGCCATGAGGGCCTGCAGACACACAGCCTCCACCTCACTGAAACGCTTCAGCACCTCGCCCCCCTCACTCAGCTGGAAGTTACCTAGCAACACAGAGGCAGGGGAGAGATGTGATAGAGTGAGTTATACAGTACATATAAAGTGCGATAGCGATGTGTTTGTGTTGTTGAATGGACACATGCCTTGATGTCCTGCTAGCTGGACCCATGAACTCTGCCGACGCACTGACCACTGCATCATGGTCAGGAAGGTCCTCCAGGAGCGACACTGGAGTAAAGAGAATTTCCATTGTCTTATTCACATAAAATAGCCTGCTTTTTGTGATCTCTCTCTTTAGCTTCATAATGGGCATAACTTGAGTCAAAATACTGTAGGTCCACACTAAGGGGAGTGGGACAACACTGGTGGAACACCCATCACCCCCCTCTCCGGTCTCCCCTATCTCTATCAGTAGGACCCATGCAAATCCTATTCAAATGTGCCGGGCTCAAGGCTCGCTTTCAAACTCATGCAAATCGCAGACTGCAGTTAGACAGAGGGGTTGAGAATGGGATGGAAATTACACACATTCTTTCATGGAGAATAAAGGCATCAACGGAAATAATCGATACAGTTACATATATTTTTAACGATGTATTGTATCGATTTGACAATATTGCAATATTATTTTTGCGCTAGTTGGCTGTACCTGCACCAAAATGACAGTACTTATCCTAGCTTGTTCTCCATATTATTTTTCAATGGGGAGCCAATTTGTTTTCAGCACTTTTATTTCCATGACTGATCAAAACTGGTTTTCTTATGCTCTCTCGTGTCTCTCTGCAGCAGACAATATGTCAGGACCATGGAATCGGAATAAAATCAGAGAATTGAATTGCAATACATATAGAATCGCAAAACATATCATATCGGCACTTAAATATGGTCATAATATTGTATTGTGAGGACCCTGGCAATTCCCATCCCTAATATTTACAGTGTAGGCCTACAGTGGATGAAACCAGTGAGATATTGTCTATTTAAAATATGATCTCCAAAAGTATGGTGTATCTAATAGGCCTACACTCTTTCTCTTTTCATGTTCAGTTCTCAATCTCACCCTCCTCATGGTGCTCCTCTTGCTGGCAGTGTCCTCTCCTTCGCTGAAGACCTCATCGCTCTCCGCTGAGGAGCAGTTGAAGGAGGAAGCGGAGGAAGAGACGGAGGAATGCATGAGCATCTTGGAGAGGATGGGATGGGGTGAAGGAGACCAGTGGGTTTCACTACAGCTCCCCTCAGAGCTAAGGCTGCTGGCACCTTCCTTCTCTCCATCCTTCTCTCTATCCCTGACACTTCCCCCTTCCGTCTTTCTATCCCCTGATCTTTCTCCTTCCATCTCTCTATCCCCTGTGTCCTCTCTGTCTATCTCTCTATCCCCTGTGTCCTCTCTGTCTATCTCTCTATCCCCTGTGTCCTCTCTGTCTATCTCTCTATCCCCTGTGTCCTCTCTGCTTATGTCTCTATCCCCTGTGTCCTCTCTGTCTATCTCTCTATCCCCTGTGTCCTCTCTGCTTATGTCTCTATCCCCTATGTCCCCTCTGTCTGTCTCTCTATCCCCTGTGTCCTCTCTGTCTGTCATTCTGTCCCCTATCCTCTCAAGCTCGGTCTCTTTATCACGTGTCTGCTCTGTACTCTTCCTCTCCTCGCTCCCCTCATTCAGCACACCTCCATCTTGCATCCCCTCTTCCTCTTCCATCTTTCTCATCCTCCCTGACCTGCTCCATCTCTCTCTTTTCTCCATCTTTTCCCATCCCTCTGTCTTTGCTGTTGGCATGCTCTCTCCCGACCTCTCCCTCTTACTCAGTCTCCATCTCTCCTTTGCGCTCCTTCTGTTCATCCTTGAATCCTTTACTCTCTCACTCTCAGACCCCTCCTCCTCTACATGTTCTTCTCCCCTCTCCCGCACACCACTGTCACATATTTGAATATCAAACAAAAGGCCTTGAGTCAAATGCAGTTCAGAGCCTGGTTCTGTGTCACCCATTTGCCTGGGTCTTTCTTCTGGTCCTCCATCGTGGTCTTGTAGTTCCAGACTGTTAGATGGTGAGTCCGGGCTAGAGAGAAGTTTGCTTTGGGGTTTCACCCCACTAAACACACTGGGTGTCCTGTCAGCAGTGGGCAGATGTTGGTCAACATCATTCAAGAGTCCAACAAATCCATCCTCATTGTCATTATCATGTTCTCCGTTCCCCAACTCTCCTTCTACCGTCTCCTTTTCTTTCTCTACATCCTTCATTTCCTCCAGTGCTGGGGGTGTTGTGTTGTCCATCATTCCCAGGTGAAAGGGTGATATTCCAGGGGATGTAGTTATCCTGATAAGTCCACTCCAATGTTAGTCGGCCTAGTCCACTTTGTGAGTGTTCGATAAGTCTCCTGAGTATAGATGATATGTTCCATATGTGAAAACATCTTTATAAAATCATATACAGCACAAAACACACAGGCAAATGAAGGAATTTGAATGGTTAAGAATATAATTGTTTCACTAACAACAGATACATGAATAAGCTATAGCTACAACAATTCGTTTTTTAAAACACGTACAGGACTGACAATGCAATGGCAATGTCTATTTAGGTGTTGCAATAAGGATGCTGAAATACATATATTAAAAGTTGCTAGCAGTAGCCTACCTTGTGCATTCAACAGCATCCCCTTGATAAATCTGTGGAACCCTTTATGGACCCCAGGGGTTCATTTAGTCTGTAGAAATGACACCAGTCGGAGGACTGTAGTAGAATAGGCTCTAGCTCTGTCTCCCTGCGTTATCCCTGACGTTTTAGTATTTTGCATGCTGTGACGCAACAAAGTTTTCAAAACACTGTGGTGAGTGAGTGAGCGTGACTGGCAGCATGGCAGGTTGACAGGAGTCTCTCTTGTTTGTGTGTTACTTAGGAAATGCATCTGGGTCATCTGAATGGGGTGCTCTGTCTAGTATCCAAATACATAGGGGGTTTACTAACAGGCCTATGCTACTATAGGACATTTTAAAACATCTTAGGTGGCTTAATTAATTACATAAAATCAAAAGGTATACACAGCAATGTTTGGACAGATTGTGCTGTGAGCATGTTTTTGAGTGACATAATGACAGAATGTGAAAGGTAGGATGTAAATGCATAAATGCTATACAAACACCAATAAAAACATTTGTAATATTTATTAAATGAAACGATGAGGAGATCATGGGAGACATAGAAATGTTTGTCTGTAACATGCAAATATAAAGGCCAACATTTATTGGCCCGCCTCTTGATGGTGTTTTAAAGTTAATTTCTTGCAATTCTATACATTTTGCCATGGGGCATAGAGACAACATTTACATTTTAAAGCAGGTTTTCAGCAATTCTACACATTTCGCAATTGGGCGGAGAGAAAAAGTAGCAATTTTATAAAAAAAAGGTCATGTCATTAGCGGCCGGGGCCCTAAACAACCTCTTATGTCTCCTATGCCTGGAACCGGCCCTGCAAATATATGAAAATGAGGAAGGCACTTTGTTTGTGTTGTCATCCACCCTGGATGTTTCATAATACTGAGATAATCTGATTTAACCCTTACTCCATTTGTGCAATACTGTAGGCTACAGTAAAATGGTCATCTTAGGTGGAGGCCTATGGTGAAATATTTCAACATTGTCTGGTTTTTGCAAGAATTATCAAACAACTTGAAATAAATGAAATAAAAGAAGACACAAAAAGTAATACATTCACACATATTTAAACATATAAGCAGGTTTTTAAATGTAACAAATCTTCCTATTGTTTTACAGTAACAAAATACATGAGGGCCCCCCCTAAAGATAATACTTTGGCGCCACCTATCATTACTCCACTGGAGCTCTCCATCAGGATATCACTCAGGTTGAAGTTCCAGTCAGTGTGCTGGGGATACTATTTGGCTGCTTTGCTGTCTCAGATTACCCTTCCAACCAAATATTCCCCACCCCTTCCTCAGCAAATATTTATTCTTCGCCTATCTCACTCTGAAACCTTCTGATGTCCATCTCCCCCCTCATGCTATGAGAATGGACGCTTTCTCCTGGCTCAGATGTGTTGCTGTAATCTGATGTGGCTCCAGTAGTGCATCTGATGAAGAATTTCAGATGCACTACTCGATTTCTGACTGAAAAGCACACCCAAACACAACATCATGATATAAGAAACACACAACACATGATACGTCTCACACAGGTGTGTGTACAAGTGCGTACTTACCTGTAGTCAGTGGTGGAAAAAGTACCCAATTGTCAAACTTGAGTAAAAGTCAAGATACCTTAATAGAAAATGACTCAAGTAAAAGAAAAAGTCACCCAGTAAAATCCTACTTGAGTAAAACTATTTGGTTTTAAATATACTTAAGTATCAAAAGTAAAAGTATAAATAATTTCTAATTCCTTATATTAAGCAAACCAGACGGCACCATCTTCTAGTTTTTTAAATTTACGGATAGCCAGGGTTACGCTCCAACACTCAGACATAATTTACAAACAAAGCTTGCATTTAGTTAGTCCGCGAGATCAGAGGCAGTAGAGATGACCAGGGATGTTCTCTTGATAAGTGTGTGAATTAGACCATTTCCCTGTCCTGCTAAGCATTCAAAATGCAACCAGTACTTTTGGGTGTCAGGGAAAATGTATGGAGTAAAAAGTCCATCATTTTCTTTAGCAATGTAGTGAAGTAAAAGTAAAAGTTAAAAAAATATATAAATAGTAAAGTAAAGTACAGATACCCCCAAAAAACGACTTAAGTAGTACTTTCAAGTATTTTTGTTAAGTACTTTTGTAGTGTTATCCTGGCCATCTTGCAGGTGTTCGGTGTCCTCGCTCTCGTCCATCCCAGCTAGCCTTTGATGAAGACGAATCTCTCACCTCATACACATGCGCCCAAACAAACACACACACGAACACACAGAATATACAGTACCAGTCAAAAGTTTGTACACACCTACTCATTCAAGGGTTTTTCTTTATTTTTACTATTTTCTACATTGTAGAATAATAGTGAAGACATCAACACTATGAAATAACACATATGGAATCATGTAAAAAACAAAAAAGTGTTAAACAAATCAAAAAATATTTGATATTCTTCAAAGTAGCCGTCCTTTGCCTTGATGACAGCTTTGCTCACTCTTGGCATTCAAATCAAATCAAAGTTTATTTGTCACGTGTGCTGAATACAACAGGTGTGCTTACTTACAGGCCTTAACCAACAGTGCGATTTTTAAGTAAAAAATAGGTATTAGGTGAACAATAGATAAGTAAAGAAATAAATACAACAATAAAAAGACAGTGAAAAATAACAGTAGCGAGTGTCACGTTCGTTGTAATGAATAGACCAAGGCGCAGCGTGAGTGATTTGAGTAGAGTCCCACATATTTTTAATAAACCGAAACTCAGCAAAACAAAAACAAACAAGCACAAAAACGAAACGTGAAGCTACTGTTGTGCACTCAGGCAACTAAATGTAGACAAGATCCCACGAATAACCACGGGGAAATGCCTACCTAAATATTATCCCCAATCAGAGACAATGATAAACAGCTGCCTCTGATTGGGAACCATATCAGGCCACCATAGACATACGAATTCACCTAGATGACCCACCCAAGTCACTATCACGCCCCAACCAACACAGAGAATAAACAGCTTACTATGGTCAGGGCGTGACAGCGAGGCTATATTCAGTAGCGAGGCTATATACAGGCACCGGTTAGTCGGGCTAATTGAGGTAGTATGTACATGTAGGTATGGTTAAAGTGACTATGCATATGTGATAAACAGAGAATAGCAGTAGCGTAAAAGAGGGGATGGCGGGTGGAGGGACACAATGCAGATAGTCCGGGTAGCCAGTGTGCATGGTGGAAATGCCATTTCATATAAAACAACTGATGAAAAATACCATTAAACATTTTAATGGTGGCAATTGTACATGTTTAATTTGATTTAAGATCTAGAACATACCATTCAAAACCTCAAAAAACAATGATACATGCCTCAAGAACTTAAAGCATCTTTAAGAACAATTTTGGGATTCAAAGCATTAGGCAGAAAGGTTGGAAACACTGCTTGACATGAAACAAATGATTGTTCACTGGCTGTAGCCTATTGATTCAGACTCATGAGACAGGTGTGTGCTCACTCAAGATTAGGTTTTGCCCTTAATAATGCTCTATATTGCTTAACGAGAGAGCAAATTTCCTCCCAGACTGCGCCATCAAGCATCATATGCCGTTTTGTCATTGGATGAGGCTCAGGGACAAGCCCAAGCACTTTTTCTGGTTGGTACCATACAATGTCCTTTCTCATTGGCCAAAATAATCGATTGGCTCCCATACTACTCATCGTCTTGACTAGAGCACAGCTTTCTGCATCTTGTATAATACCAGGGTAAGGGTCTTCCTCATATTTCACAACACACCACTTTCCAATCAGTCCCTCATGTATGTCTGCAACGGGCTCTATTGTGCTAGGAGATGGCTGTGGTGCTGTGCAGGTTGAAGTGTAAGGTTGTGCTTTGTCTGCCTCTGTCTGTTGAATTATCACGGTATGTGGGCCAAAACAATCACATATCATTCTGTAGCTGGAAGACACCAGGTGAGTGTGGTGGTGTGTTCCTTGACAGGTATCACTCCATAACCACTATTTTCTGGATAGTTGATCTTCTGTTTCTTTGGTTTATTTTCCATTGCATCCTTTTTATTCCTTTGGGAAAGTTGTGAGATGGGTTTCAGCTCACCACTTTCTTTTCTCTTAAGGTATTTGTTTCTTAAGATACTCCTGGTATTTTATAGGGTCTTGTTTGATTTTGTTTATATATGTCCTTGTCCTTTCCTTGGTTTATTTAGGGGTCATCTTATAGAAAATAAAAATAAATAATTAAAGTCAGGAACAACCATAGTAAGTCACACAAATAGACATCAAAATCACTCAGTCATCCTAACATTATACAACATGTAATGGTCTTATTCAGCAAAAAAGTGTTCAGTTTCAACTTAACCATGATCATATAGTATGTAAGTTGTGTCTTTTCAGGTATTAAGGTAAGTAAAAATTGATTAACTAATAAATTGTGTCATTACCACCACATTCTGTCCTTACCATCACAGTTCATTATGTGGTGGGAATGACCTTTTTACAGTGTTTGGTCATAAATAGCAGGGATCCTAGCATGCGAACTCCAGTTGAACAGCTAGCATACAATGTATACTAAATGCACATTGTTAAAACATAATTTGAAAAATCTAACATCATTTGATGAAATGATAACCTAAGAAGGGGTAATGACGTACAATAAAAATATTATCATAAGTCATATTTACCTATATTTTTCTATAATTTCCTAGCATCAACATTTGAATCCTTCTCCATGACATCCATGTGCTCCACTGTCACTATTCATATCCATGGTAACCAAGTGCACAAACAATATCATGTAATGTGCTTGTTGTGGTGGTAATGACACAATACAAGAGAGGACTGTATTTTGTGTATAAAAAAAAGTTACAAATGGCTTATGCACATCTAATATGTATGTAGTTTCCATTTATTTGACTCTTTTTTTAAACAGGTGCATTACATATTTTCTAATTATCAAGACTTTTGTAAGTGTAATACAAAGCAGAATGTCCAAACTATGTGTGTGAGACAGGACAAAAACAGTGCAAAACAGTGAAATCCAGATATTAAATGCTTTAAATATATATATATATATATATATATATATATATATATATATATATATATATATATATATATATATATATATATAAAAACGTCTTTACTTAAATGGATGTGAAATAAAAAATATCTAAAGTAATATTTTATCTTCAAAATCTAAGGCCTGTATTTGCAAAATAACCCATAATTAAACAATAAGTAAACAATAATACAGGCAGTTAACTGGCAAAACAGAACACTAAACTGATATCAGTATCACCCATACCAGCACAAGTTATTTCTCCTTTATCTGCATGAGGAATAGTTCATCACAGACTTCAGAGGTGTTGAGTAATATTTTGGATGTTGAAATATTTCAAAATTTGGCACGAAGTCTGAGCCAGTCTCTTCATATATTACACAATTTCTTGTCTCTGGAATGGATATTAATTCAAATATTATATTTATTAATATGTTATTATTATTTATTTAACCCTGAGTTTACCAGGTAAATTGACTGAGAACACATTCTCATTTACAGCAACGACCTGGGGAATAGTTACAGGGGAGAGGAGGGGATGAATGAGCCAATTGTAAACTGGGGATGATTAGGTGGCCATGATGGTATGATGGCCAGAATGGGAATTTAGCCAGGACACCAGGGTTAACATGCCTACTCTTACAATAAGTGCCATGGGATTTTTAGTGACCTCAGAGAGTCAGGACATCCGTTTAACGTCCCACCCGAAAGACTGCACTCTACACTGCCCTGGGGCATTGGGAATTTTTTTTAGACCCGAGGAAAGGGTGCTTCCAACTGGCTCTCCAACACTACTTCCAGCAGCATCTGGTCTCCCATCCAGGGACTGACCAGAACCAACCCTATTTAGCTTCAGAAGCAAGGTAGCAGTAGAATGCAGAGGGTGGTATGCATATTTTCAGTCCCTGTAGCTCCGCACACCATTGTTCCGTCGTTGTTTCAGGCAGCAATGGCCGTGTTTGAGAGCATCAAAACGATTGCAGGCTACTGCCGACTGACTGATCTACAAATCACCCGTCAATAACTACTAACTGTTGTAGATCGGTCAGTCAGTCAGAATTTACCCATGATACATTGCGGGTTTGATCCTCTCGAACACGGCCATTGTAACCATTGTGTAACCATTTCTATTTGGGGCGGTCTTCTGATTTGTTGTGGCATTGACAGGTAACTAGGAAAACAGAAATCCCATTTTATAATCTCACCGTCCACCCTCCGTTGGAGTTTTACTGCTCTACAAACAGACGGATCAACATGGACGTCGGATTTCGCCACCCTGTTCTTCTTTGCCTAATCCTAGCGGTTTTGGGCTTGGTTCTGGCCGATTTGGATGGCCCTTTGATGGGGGCACCCGGGTCTGCCGCCCGTTTGTCGGAAAACGACCCAGGTCTAAAGAAAGCACTGAAGTTTGCAGAAGAGCGCTATAACAAGGGGTCCAATGCGATGCACGTTCGCAGAGTTAGCAAGATCCTCTCTGCCAGTAAACAGGTAGACTACAGTCTTGTGAAAATGAATATTTGTTTATTGTAATCTCATAACTTGTGCTATGTAAATAATGACATGTTATTGACCTAAAATTAAGTTCATGTCCATTGTGATTGTAGGCCATAATATGTGGCGAATAGGCCATCACAGAATTCAGTTCGTTAGATAATACCGCCGCCTACGTCAGAGCGCACCAACCTGTGTTATTGCATCTGAACTGCATGCCATCTGTGTAACTCAGCCTAAATTGTATAGGCCTTTAACTCTACTGCAGCCCAACCAAGCACTCTTAATATTTAACAATGCTTTCAGTGAAGTTTTCCACATGATTAGCTAAGCCTATTCATACTGCCTAATGACCAGTGGCGACCCATCATTCAGGGCAGGTGGGGCAGAGCCCCACATTTTTTGTGTCTTTGTTGGCATGCATTCCACCCCCCCACCAAGATTTACATGCTAAAATCACCACGGCTAATGACTATAGCCTGTAAGGCCTCTCTATATCCACATTACATTTTATGTCCACAGGAATAATGCCAGTGTCCTATGACTCCTGTCCACTGGCGATTTTAGCATGTAAATCTTGGCGTGGCAAAAATAAATACATGTGGGATGCATGCCAGCAAAGCCACAACACTAAACAATACATTCATTGTACTATAACGGTGACAAACGGTGCCCACTAACTGGCTATCAGCTCAGTCTTGTCTGGCAGCGAAACAATTAATTCAGCCTCATTTACTGACTTTAAAAAAACATGGTTGACTTGCTTAAACAAATGTGCTTTCTACAGATAATTGAGATGTACAAACTATGGCATAAGGGAACAACAAGCAGATAAGAGGCAATCCGTAATTTCAATAAAGTCATTAATGAGCGAGCTAGGACGGACGTGGGGGGGGTTGAATCAGAGTTGGATGAAAGTTCAAAACATATTTTCCCAGTCGTACTTGTTTTTCCCAAGTTCCCAGTTGTCTTGAACTCACTACAGTCAGATTTTGCAGTTCCGAGTTAAGTTGTTTTGAGCATGGCATGGTTCATTGACAGCATGGCCAATGTTGAATGTTTATAATTTTAAACTAAGAAAAGACACCCTTAATCTTAGACTTGGGACAACACAGCCACTCCACTGAACAGCAGGCTAATGATTGCTTTGCAATGCTTGCAGTTAGCCAGTGATTCCTTCCAAACCACTCATTGTTGATTTCAAATTTGTTGTGTAATATTTATGTCCGATGAGCACCGATACGTTTTATCTATAATTTCTCTTCATTATTTCTCTTCATATGACAAGGATTAAAAAGGATTTGCCAGTAGATTGTCGACTTGATTAATGATGATGACTGCTAGCTAAGATTTTGAAAGTATGATGTTGACATGATCAGTCCAATCAAAGCTACTGTAGCTATAACGTGATTTGATTTCACTTTATCTGTGGCCAATGTCCTTGAGCCTTCTTGGATGGGCACTTCTAATGTATGGCAGCACCCAAGGGGCTTGAATTTCCGACCTCTACCCTTAGACTTGGCGGTGACGTAGTGTCCCCATGAGTGACCGAACACTGAGCCAATCACGGCGCAACGTTCTGTATTTTCTGCTGGCTTGCGCCACCGCCACAGAAAGCACGGAGCTAGGCTGAAATGCCTGCATTTTGGAGCTCCCTTACTCAAGAAAACAAAAAAGATTACATGTTTGTATGCGGCTTTATTAACTCAATGATATATATATATATATATATATATTTTTTTTTACATTGTTTGCAAAATGATGTGACATGTATTAATGCCAAAATAACATGCAAAACAGGCAAGCCCCCCCCCCCAAAAAGCATTTTTATTTTATTTATTTATTTTATAAACGTGGGGCTCAACTAATCGAACTACAGTTTGCAGTAGTTTGGTGGTAGTCAAGGTAGTGCTTTCGAGTAGTTAACTACTTTTTTGCCATGTAGCTAACTACTTGAACTACACACTACTCTTTTTGCAAAAATCAAATATGGGTGAAGTAGGCAAGAATTGTCTTGCTTTTTCAGCATCAGACCTGCCAAATGATCACTTGAAACAGTTTGTGTTTAATAGGCTGTTACACATTCTGTTAACATGTGATCTGTTCTTGCAATTTGTTGTCTGACATTTCAGATTTACATATGATAATTTATCACGAAGTAGTTTGGATGTAATGACCTACTTTTCCAGGGTCATTTTAGTTCAGTAAACTATGTTTCTTAAGGGTACCTTTTTAGTTTATCTTAACGTCTTTCAGTGTGAAGTAATTGGTAGCGTGATAAACTATATTTTCAGAGTAACTTCCCCAACACTGGTCTCTCAACAAACCTATTCTCTCAGCCAGACAAGCTAACTAAGAGACCTGTAATTACCAGCATAATCAGCCTATTTTATCTAGGCCTATAAATGCCATAATTACTGGATTAGATCTTGAAAGTGACGTCAGAGCTAAATTGTATGCTAGATGGCAAAACAACAACCGCAGAGTTGATTTTGTTTCTTTTTTCAAAGAGGCCACCTTCACTGTGTATTTCCTGTCTTGTAGCTGGTGAAGGGTATCCGATACAGCCTCATGGTGGAACTAAGTAACACCCAGTGTAAAAAGGCTGCCAGACTGAGGGTCTGTGACTTCTACCCAGAAGAACACAACCTAAAGGTGAGGCCAGTATGTGTGTGTCTGTTTGTTTTTCTGTTTTAGGATGATAACGGTGTGGGTTGTTGGAGAGAAAGAGGGTTCCAGGGAAAGTACAGCTAAACTAATATCAGAGGCCCCCTCATCAAATCAAATAAAACCCCAATGTTTTGCAATAGTGAACATTGGCAATACCTAAACCACTCATTAAAAATAAACTGTCAACACTGAAGAGTGCCCAGTATCAAGGCCATTGTGTGTGTGTGTATCAGGGTCTACTGTAGGTTATTATTATAAACGTCTGTTCAGCTCTCCCTTCCACTAGTCATGTGACCGGGACAAGATAAATAACTTCTCATGACTTGGATTTAACACAGTGTTACTGCAGCTATGTGCACAAGCAGACAGCTACCGTTCCCTCTTTGTTCCGCCTGCTGTATTTGTTTTCATGACTCAGCAGAAACTTAATCAGAAATGTCTCCAAGGTCAAGGGAACGAAGTGTTCGTGGTGTTCACCCCTGTGCTTCACTCCTGTATAGGTTCAGAAATGGACTGTTGTTGACAGAGGAAATGAGTTATTATTGTTAACATTACACTACATATCCTTTGTATGTGGCCTATGTGCTGTACCATTCCCATGTTATTAAACATCTCATTTCATTTGACGTGAATCATTTTAAACGGGCATTTCCCTAAAGCGCAGATAACAATACATTACGTTTTAATATACTGTCTATAAAGAAGTCATGAACACAGTAGCCCAATAAAATAAACACAGGTTATCTCACTAACCATGTTCTCTCCGCTGATGTGTTCTCTGTCAGACAGAGGTATGTGTGTTTGAGGTCTGGGACATTCCCTGGGAGAGCAAGTCCACCCTTCTCAAACAGAAGTGCCAGCCAGCAGGTTAGTGTCATAGGTTCAACTGTGGGATCTAAAGTTACCTTTGTGCATTTATTTGTTTCAGGAGTGTTTGTATAAATACTCATAGCTACATCCTAATTGTTTTTCATGATAATTGGTTTCCAGTTGATCCCAAACCAGTTGAGACCAACAAAGTTGAATTTCTGCCCCTCTCCACCAAACCAGTTGAGACCAACAAAGTTGAATTTCTACCCCTCTCCACCAAACCAGTTGAGGTAATAGAAAACATAGCGTTTGTGGTATGTGTGTTTTTGAGTTTCACTTTTATTCTGTATGCATATATATTTCATTTACTTGTGAATAATCAACTTGTCTTTTGTGACAGGAGTCAGTGGATTCTGTGGAGCTTCTGGGTCAGTTCAAAGAGTTTATGGTCAGATACAATAGGACTTACAGCAGCCAAGAGGGTGAGAGATATGTCAATCCATAATTCTACACAATACCATCCATCCAACTCCACAGATGAGACGGTAAAACATCTAAACATAACATTTTTGTCTGACCTTTGCTGCTACAGAGGCTGACCGGCGGCTGCGTGTCTTCCATGAGAACTTGAAGACTGCTGAGAAGCTCCAGTCTCTGGACCAGGGCACAGCCGAGTACGGGGTCACCAAGTTCAGCGACCTCACAGGTGTGTGTGCGCGCGCATGTGTGAGAATGCAGATTAACAAGCCTGAAGCAATTCCAGAACAACCACTGAGTGTGCTGGAGAGCTCACTGTCTGCCCTCTGGAGCAACATAACTTCCTGTGTGGGATTCTGTGACAGTTTAAAACATGTTCCCTTGCAAAGAGAGCTAATCTGTTGAGTAATTTCACTTCTACATAGTTGATTTAGAGCCCTGCATAGGAATGGATTTTAATCCCGAGTCCTACCCATGCCTGTGACGTTCAGGCCCCACCCTACCAATGGCCCGATTTACTTCTGCCAAATTTAAGCCCCGGCTCAAAACCCCAAATCAGAAATAACCTCCTCCGTTAGTAAATCCATTAGGTGCTCCTCTCTGTCTGTCACTCACTCCCTGCGTGCAGCTTGCTCTGCATGCACTCTGAGTGTCTCCTGACTTGTATTTGACGAGGTTGAAGCACCTCTGACACCATGTTATGATCTAAGTCGGATATGACTACTGCAGCAGAGCATGAGCAAATGGCTCAGCTTCAAAATGTTAGTGATCAATTTAATGATACCCGAGTCCTGACCGTACCCTAGTTATTGATGAAAAAACAGACCCTACCCAGCCCTAACCCAATGTATAATGTCGGGGCCCGTCGGGCTTGGGTCGGGTAGCAGAGCTCTAAGCTAGTTCCACAAAGCTACAGTACAACTCCTCAGCTGTACACTGTGAATAATCCTTATTTCTTCTTCCTCTCCTCCCTCTACTCTCTTTTTCTCTCCCTCCAGAGGAGGAGTTTAGGACTCTGTACCTGAACCCCCTGCTGAGCCAGCAGAACCTCCAGCGGTCCATGAAGCCTGCAGCCATGCCCCACGGCCCCGCCCCGCCCAGCTGGGACTGGAGAGAGCATGGAGCTGTCAGCCCCGTCAAGAACCAGGTAGGACCGGGTTTAGAGATGGTCTTACAGACTGGAGATGACTACAGTTATGACTGTAAATGTTTATGTATGATTTGTATTTCTGATCGGGCAAATAACTGAAGGCTTTATGTAGCATTCATAAAGTATTCATGACTCTGCTTTGATGCTTCACTAAACATTTATAGGTACGCAAAAGTCATACTTTCATTCATACTGTAGATATGACACAATTCATGGAAAATGTGGAGGTAGGAAAGGCCTGTGTGTGTATGACTGATTGTGTGGTTTGTGTTTGTATTGCAGGGCATGTGTGGTTCTTGCTGGGCATTCTCGGTGACAGGCAACATTGAGGGCCAGTGGTTCGCGAAAACTGGCAAACTAGTGTCTCTCTCTGAGCAAGGTAAGCACAAGCATTTGTAGGTATCATACACTTACCTGTCCAACAGTACTGTTTCCCTTTTCTCCATAAGAGCCTTGAATTGATTGGTTCAATGTCCTGTCACTCACAGAGCTGGTGGACTGTGATACAGTGGACCAGGCCTGTGGGGGCGGGCTTCCATCAAATGCGTATGAAGCTATCGAGAAGCTGGGTGGTCTGGAGACAGAGACTGACTACAGCTACACCGGCAAGAAGCAGAGCTGTGACTTCACCACCGACAAAGTCACCGCCTACATCAACAGCTCTGTGGAGCTGTCCAAGGATGAGAACGGTGAGTGGGAGGAGAACAACACTTTGAAAAAAAGTAGCGCGAGAGAGAGCCGAGCGGGTAGGGTACACAGAGAGAAAGACACAGATGATAGGTTGAAGGTTTGGATGAAGATTGAACAATGTGGTACAGATGATAGGTTGAAGGTTTGGATGACGATTGAACAATGAGGTACAGATGATAGGTTGAAGGTTTGGATGACGATTGAACAATGAGGTACAGATGATAGGTTGAAGGTTTGGATGACGATTGAACAATGTGGTACAGATGATAGGTTGAAGGTTTGGATGACGATTGAACAATGTGGTACAGATGATAGGTTGAAGGTTTGGATGACGATTGAACAATGTGGTACAGATGATAGGTTGAAGGTTTGGATGACGATTGAACAATGTGGTACAGATGATAGGTTGAAGGTTTGGATGACGATTGAACAATGCGGTACAGATGATAGGTTGAAGGTTTGGATGACGATTGAACAATGTGGTACAGATGATAGGTTGAAGGTTTGGATGACGATTGAACAATGCGGTACAGATGATAGGTTGAAGGTTTGGATGACGATTGAACAATGTGGTACAGATGATAGGTTGAAGGTTTGGATGACGATTGAACAATGTGGTACAGATGATAGGTTGAAGGTTTGGATGACGATTGAACAATGTGGTACAGATGATAGGTTGAAGGTTTGGATGAAGATTGAACAATGTGGTACAGATGATAGGTTGAAGGTTTGGATGAAGATTGAACAATGTGGTACAGATGATAGGTTGAAGGTTTGGATGACGATTGAACAATGTGGTACAGATGATAGGTTGAAGGTTTGGATGAAGATTGAACAATGCTGGTACAGATGATAGGTTGAAGGTTTGGATGAAGATTGAACAATGTGGTACAGATGATAGGTTGAAGGTTTGGATGACGATTGAACAATGTGGTACAGATGATAGGTTGAAGGTTTGGATGAAGATTGAACAATGCGGTACAGATGATAGGTTGAAGGTTTGGATGAAGATTGAACAATGTGGTACAGATGATAGGTTGAAGGTTTGGATGAAGATTGAACAATGTGGTACAGATGATAGGTTGAAGGTTTGGATGACGATTGAACAATGCGGTACAGATGATAGGTTGAAGGTTTGGATGAAGATTGAACAATGTGGTACAGATGATAGGTTGAAGGTTTGGATGACGATTGAACAATGTGGTACAGATGATAGGTTGAAGGTTTGGATGAAGATTGAACAATGTGGTACAGATGATAGGTTGAAGGTTTGGATGACGATTGAACAATGCGGTACAGATGATAGGTTGAAGGTTTGGATGACGATTGAACAATGTGGTACAGATGATAGGTTGAAGGTTTGGATGACGATTGAACAATGCGGTACAGATGATAGGTTGAAGGTTTGGATGACGATTGAACAATGTGGTACAGATGATAGGTTGAAGGTTTGGATGACGATTGAACAATGCGGTACAGATGATAGGTTGAAGGTTTGGATGACGATTGAACAATGTGGTACAGATGATAGGTTGAAGGTTTGGATGACGATTGAACAATGCTGTACAGATGATAGGTTGAAGGTTTGGATGACGATTGAACAATGTGGTACAGATGATAGGTTGAAGGTTTGGATGACGATTGAACAATGTGGTACAGATGATAGGTTGAAGGTTTGGATGAAGATTGAACAATGTGGTACAGATGATAGGTTGAAGGTTTGGATGAAGATTGAACAATGTGGTACAGATGATAGGTTGAAGGTTTGGATGACGATTGAACAATGTGGTACAGATGATAGGTTGAAGGTTTGGATGAAGATTGAACAATGCGGTACAGATGATAGGTTGAAGGTTTGGATGAAGATTGAACAATGTGGTACAGATGATAGGTTGAAGGTTTGGATGAAGATTGAACAATGTGGTACAGATGATAGGTTGAAGGTTTGGATGACGATTGAACAATGCGGTACAGATGATAGGTTGAAGGTTTGGATGAAGATTGAACAATGTGGTACAGATGATAGGTTGAAGGTTTGGATGACGATTGAACAATGTGGTACAGATGATAGGTTGAAGGTTTGGATGAAGATTGAACAATGTGGTACAGATGATAGGTTGAAGGTTTGGATGACGATTGAACAATGCGGTACAGATGATAGGTTGAAGGTTTGGATGACGATTGAACAATGTGGTACAGATGATAGGTTGAAGGTTTGGATGACAATTGAACAATGTGGTACAGATGATAGGTTGAAGGTTTGGATGACGATTGAACAATGCGGTACAGATGATAGGTTGAAGGTTTGGATGAAGATTGAACAATGCGGTACAGATGGAGGAGGGTTGGCTTCATGTGTTAATCTTGGTTTCCTTCCCTTTTTATGTTTAGAAATCGCTGCTTGGCTGGCTGAGAACGGACCAGTATCTGTGGCTCTGAACGCATTCGCAATGCAGGTAACAGGCGTCACTGCTGCATGCTCCTTATTGATACTTAAATTAGCATCACTAAAACACAACTGAACAATGAAGTGACTAGTATCTATCTATCTAATCCCACCTGCTTTTCTCTCCTTGTTTCTCCTCAGTTCTACAGGAAGGGCGTGTCCCACCCTCTGAAGATATTCTGCAACCCCTGGATGATTGACCATGCAGTGCTGCTCGTGGGCTACGGAGAACGTGAGACTGACACTACTTATTTACCTTACATTAGCCTAGCGTAATAACAACACTGATGAGTCAGAATGTGTGAGTCATGTGTGTCTGGTTGTTTCTGTGTACAGGTCAAGGCAAACCTTTCTGGGCCATCAAGAACAGCTGGGGAGAGGACTATGGAGAACAGGTAAGAGGAAGCTGTCACACTGAACCTCTATGACAAGGAGTTATGTGGGGATTTGCAAACAGAGTGTATTTGTTTACAATGCTAAAACCTACTCTTAGAAAAAAGGTGCTATCAAGAACCAAAAAGGGTTCTTCGGCTGTCCCCGTAGGAGAACCCATTGGTTCTAGGTAAAATCCCTTTTGGTTCCAGGTAGAATCCTTTTGGGTCCAATTAGAACCATTTTGGATTCCATTTCAAATCAAATGTTATTTGTCACATGCGCCGAAAACAACAGGCTTAGACCTTACAGTGAAATGCTTACTTACAAGCCCTTAACCAACAGGTGTAGACCTTACAGTGAAATGCTTACTTACAAGCCCTTAACCAACATTGCAGTTATGAAAAATAAGTGAAAAAAATAAAAGTAACAAATAATTAAAGAGCAGCAGTAAAATAACAATACAGGTGGTACCGGTACAGAGTCAATGTGCTGGTGCACCGGTGAGTTGAGGTAATATGTACATGTAGGTAGAGTTAAAGTGACTATGCAAAGAAAATAAACAGAGAGTAGTAGCAGTGTAAAAGAGGGGGCAATACAAATAGTCTGGGTAGCCATTTGAAAAGCTGTGCAGGAGTCTTATGGCTTGGGGGTAGAAGCTGTTAAGAAGTGTTTTGGACCTAGACTTGGCGCTCCGGTACCGCTTGCCATGCGGTAGAAGAGAGAACAGTCTATGACTAGGGTGGCTGAAGTCTTTTTGACAATTTGTAGGGCCTTCTTCTGACACCGCCTGGTATAGAGGTCCTGGATGGCAGCTTGGCCCAAGTGATGTACTGGACCGTATGCACTACCCTCTGTAGTGCCTTGCGGTCGGAGGCTGAGCAGTTTCCATACCAGGCAGTGATGCAACCAGTCAGGATGCTCTCGATGGTGCAGCTGTAGAACGTTTTGAGGATCTCAGGACCCATACCAAATCTTTTCAGTGTCCTGAGGGGGAATAGGCTTTGTTGTGCCCTCTTCATGATACTCTTGGTGTGTTTGGACCATGTTAGTTTGCTGATGTGGACACCAAGGAACTTGAAGCTCTCAACCTGCTCCACTACAGCCCTGTCAATGAGAATGGGGGTGTGCTCGGTCCTCCTCTTCCTGTAGTCCACAATCATCTCCTTTGTCTTGATCACGTTGAGGGAGAGGTTGTTGTCCTGGAACCACACGGCCAGGTCTCTGACCTCCTCCCTATAGGCTGTCTCATCATTGTCGGTGATCAGGCCTTCCATTGTTGTGTCTTCGGCAAACTTAATGATGGTGTTGGAGTCGTGCTTGGCCATGCAGTCCTAAGTGAACAGGGAGTACAGGAGGGGACTGAGCATGCACCCCTGAGGGGCCCCCGTGTTGAGGATCAGTGTGGCGGATGTGTTGTTACCTACCCTTACCACCTAGGGGTGGCCCATCAGGAAGTCCAGGATCCAGTTGCAGAGGGGGGTGTTTAGTCCCAGGGTCCTTAGCTTAGTGATGAGCTTTGAGGGCACTATGGTGTTGAACGCTGAGCTGTAGTCAATGAATAGCATTCTCACATAGGTGTTCCTTTTGTCAAGGTGGGAAAGGGCAATGTGTTTTTTTTTTTTTTTTTTAGAGTGGTGTTTCACAGGCGCTTCATACGGGCAGTTATACAGGGCAGTTATACAGGGCAGTTATACAGGACAGTCATACAGGACAGTCATACAGGACAGTCATACATTACAGTCATACAGGACAGTTATACAGGACAGTTCATGGCTGTTTCTCAGGAGCCTGGTGGTGCAGTTACCTCTTTTTGGAGGGAGCAGGTCATTCAGTGGATGGTGGAGTGTGCATGTCCTTCACCAGATGCACTGCAGCCTGCTCTCGCCCGCTCTGCAATAGTGCAATAGAAATTGCATCATCTGTTGATCTGTTGAGGCGGTATGCCCCAACAGATCAGTGGGTCTAGGGTTTCTGGGATAATGATGTTGATGTGAGCCATGACCAGCCTTTCAAAGCTACAGACATGAGTGCTACGGGTTGGTAGTCATTTAGGCAGGTTACCTTAGTGTTCTTGGGCACAGTGACTATGGTGGTCTGCTTGAAACATGTTGGTATTACAGACTCAGTTAGGGACAGGTTGAAAATGTCAGTGAAGACACTTGCCAGTTGGTCAGCGTATGCTCTGAGTACACGTCCTGGTAATCCGTCTGGCCCTGCGACCTTGTGAATGTTGACCCGTTTAAAGGTCTTACTCACATCGGCTACGGAGAGTGTGATCACACAGTTGTCCGGAACAGCTGATGCTCTAATGCATGTTTCAGTGTTATTTGCCTCAAAGCGAGCATAGAAGTAATTTGGCTTGTATGGTAGGCTTGTTTCACTGGGCAGCTCGCGGTTGTGCTTCTCTTTGTAGTCTGTAGTAGTTTGCAAGCCCTGCCACATCCGACGAGCATTGGAGCTAGTGTAGTACGACTCAATCTTAGTCCTGTATTGACACTTTGCCTGTTTGATGGTTTGTCGGAGAGCATAGCTGAATTTCTTATAAGCTTCCAGGTTAGAGTCCCGCTCCTTGAAAGCAGCAGCTCTACCCTTTAGCTCAGTGCGGATGTTTCCTGTAATCCTTGGCTTCTGGCTGGGGTATGTACTAGAGGTCGACCGATTATAATTTTTCAACGCCGATACCGATTATTGGAGGACCAAAAAAGCTGATGCCGATTATTCGTCCGATTTCTTTTATTTATTTGTAATAATGACAATTACAACAATACTGAATGAACACTTATTTTAACTTAATATAATATATCAATAAAATCAATTTAGCCTCAAATAAATAATGGAACATGTTCAATTTGGTTTAAATAATGCAAAAACAAAGTGTTGGAGAAGAAAGTTAAAGTGCAATATGTGCCATGTAAGAAAGCTAACGTTTAAGTTCCTTGCTCAGAACATGAGAACATATGAAAGCTGGTGGTTCCTTTTAACATGAGTCTTCAATATTCCCAGGTAAGAAGTTTTAGGTTGTAGTTATTATAGGAATTATAGGACTATTTCTCTCTATACCATTTGTATTTCATTAACCTTTGACTATTGGATGTTCTTATAGGCACTTTAGTATTGCCAGTGTAACAGTATAGCTTCCATCCCTCTCCTCGCTCCTACCTGGGCTCGAACCAGGAACACAACGACAACAGCCACCCTCGAAGCAGCGTTACCCATGCAGAGCAAGGGGAATAACTACTCCAAGTCTCAGAGCGAGTGACGTTTAAAACGCTATTAGCGCGCACCCCGCTAACTAGCTAGCCATTTCACATCGGTTACACCAGCCTAATCTCGGGAGTTGATAGGCTTGAAGTCATAAACAGCGCAATGCTTGAAGCACAGCGAAGAGCTTCTGGCAAAATGCAGGAAAGTGCTGTTTGAATGAATGCGTACGAGCCTGTTGCTGCCTACCACCGCTCAGTCAGACTGCTCTATCAAATCATAGACTTAGTTATAACATAATAACACACAGAAATATGAGCCTTAGGTCATTAATATGGTCTAATCTGGAAACTATCATCTCGAAAACAAGACGTTTATTCTTTCAGTGAAATACGGAACCGTTCCGTGTTTTATCTAACGGGTGGCATCCATAAGTCTAAATATTCCTGTTACATTGCACAACCTTCAATGTTATGTCATATTTACGTAAAATTCTGGCAAATTAGGCGGCCCAAACTGTTGCATATACACTGACTCTGCGTGCAATGAACGCAAGAGAAGTGACACAATTTCACCTGGTTAATATCGCCTGCTAACCTGGATTTCTTTTAGCTAAATATGCAGGTTTAAAAATATATACTTCTGTGTATTGATTTTAAGAAAGGCATTGATGTTTATGGTTAGGTACACATTGGAGCAACGATATGCACCGCATCGATTATATGCAACGCAGGACACGCTAGATAAACTAGTAATATCATCAACCATGTGTAGTTAACTAGTGATTATGATTGATTGATTGATTGTTTTTTATAAGATACGTTTAATGCTAGCTAGCAACTTACCTTGGCTTCTACTGCATTCGCGTAACAGGCAGGCTCCTCGTGGAGTAAATGTAATCAGGTGGTTAGAGCGTTGGACTAGTTAACTGTAAAGTTGCAAGATTGAATCCCCCGAGCTGACAAGGTAAAAATCTGTCGTTCTGCCCCTGAACCCACCGTTCCTAGGCCGTCATTGAAAATAAGAATGTGTTCTTAACTGACTTTCCTAGTTAAATAAAGATTAAATAAAGGTGTAAAAAAATATATAAAAAATACCGATTTCCGATTGTTATGAAAACTTGAAATCGGCCCTAATTAATCGGCCATTCCGATTAATCGGTCGACCTCTAGTATGTACGTACAGTCACTGTGGGGACGACGTCATAGATGCACTTAATGATGAAGCCAGTGACTGATGTGGTGTACTCCTGAATGCCATCGGAAGAATCATGGAACCTATTCCAGTCTGTGCTAGCAAAACAGTCCTGTAGTTTAGCATCTGCTTCATCTGACTACTTTTTATTTACCGAGTCATTGGTGCTTCCTGTTTTAGTTTTTGCTTGTAAGCAGGAATCGGGAGGATGGAATTATGGTCTGATTTGCCAAATGGAGGGCGAGGGAGAGCTTTGTACGTGTCTCTCTGTGTGTGTGTGTGTGTGTGTGGGGGGGGGGGGGGGGGGGAGTAAAGGTGGTCTAGAGTCTTTTTCCCCTCTGGTTGCACATTTAACATGCTGGTAGAAATGAGGTAAAACAAATTTAAGTTTCCGTGCATTAAAGTCCCCGGCCACTAGGTGCGTCGCCTCTGGATGAGTGTTTTCCTGTTTGTTTATGGCCTTATACAGCTCATTGAGTGCGGTCTTAGTGCCAGGATCGGTTTGTGGTGGTAAATAGACAGATACAAAGAATATAGATGAAAACTCTCTTGGTAAATGGTGTAGTCTGCAGCTTATCATGACATACTCTACCTCAGGGAGCAGAACCTTGAGACTTCCTTAGATTTCGTGCACCAGCTGTTGTTTATGAATATACATAGACCGCCACCCCTTGTCTTACCAGAGGCTGCTGTTCTATCCTGCCCAAAAAGCATTAAACCCGCCAGCTGTATGTTATTCATGTCTTGGTGAAACATAAGATATTAAAAAATGTTATGTCCCGTTGGTAGGATATACGTGCTTGTAGCTCATCTATTTTGTTATCCAATGATTTTACGTTGGCTAATAGGACTGATGGTAGAGGCAGATTACCCACTCGCCTTCAGATCCTTACAAGGCTCCCTTGTCCCTGATATCTCCCTGATATCTCCGTCTCCTTTTCATGCCAATGACAGGGATTAGGGCCTTGTCTGGAGTAAATCCTTTGCGTCCGACTCGTTAAAGAAAAAATCTTTGTCTAGTACGGGGTGAGTAATCGCTGTCCTTATATCTAGAAGCTCTTTTTGGTAATAGGAGACGGTGGCAGAAACATTATGTACAAAATAAGTTACAAATAACGTGAAAAAACAGACAATAGCACAATTGGTTAGGGGACCGTAAAAAAATCAGCTTCTTGATATGCCACACCTGTCAGGTGGCTGGATCATCATGGCAAAGAGAAATGCTCACTAACAGGGATGTAAACAAATGTGTGCACTCAATTAGAGAAATAAGCTTTTTGTGCGTATGGAACATTTCTGGGATCTTGTATTTCAGCCGCAGAACCCTTTTGGAACCCTTTTTTCTAAGAGTGAAGTCAAGCCTGAACTCTTGGAACATATTGTGCAAATAGAAGTTTTGACGTGTATTTTTGTGTTCATGTCTTGTTGCCTGTTCCTTTCTTCCAGGGTTACTACTACCTGTACAGGGGATCCAGGCTCTGTGGGATCAACAAGATGTGCTCGTCTGCCATTGTGAACTAGGCGATCTCTCTCTCTCTCTCTCTCACTCACACACACACACACACACACACACACACACACACACACACACACACACACACACACACACACACACACACACACACACATATATATATATTATTTGATGCCAATCTTTTCCTGGCACATAAAACAAACCCAACCCAACCCTCCCCCAAACATGTACACACACACCTACAAACTGACCAAACTGCAATGCTACTCACCCTGCCCCCATAATTGTGTAGTCAGAACACTGCACAGTGCACTGGAAGACCTGTTGACACCTTACTGAAATAGGGGAGGCAGTATTCATTCATACCTCACCTCATTCTTCTTTACCAAAACAAACCAGTTCCGATTAAGTTATAGTTTCAAGGTACTACTGATCTTTTGTTGTGATTTTACTATAGGTTTTTACATTTTATCTAGACTGAACAAAAATATAAACAAAACATGCAACAATTAACGATTTTACTGAGTTACAGTTCATGTAAGGAAGTCATTCTATTGAAATAAATACATTCGGCCCTAATCTATGGATTTCACATGACTGAGCATGGGCACACCGACTTGGGAGCCAGGCCCACCCATGGGGTCGCAGTCAGCATGCCAATTGCACACTTGCTCAACACTTTAGACATCTGCGGCATTGTGTTGTGTGACAAAACAACACATTTTTTTGTGGGCGTTTATTGTCCCCAGCACAAGGTGCACCTGTGTAATGATCATTCTGTTAAATCAGCTTCTTGATATTCCACACCTGTCAGGTGGCTGGATTATCATGGCAAAGAGAAATGCTCACTAACAGGGATGTAAACAAATGTGTGCACTCAATTAGAGAAATAAGCTTTTTGTGCGTATGGAACATTTCTGGGATCTTGTATTTCAGCTCATGAAAGATGGGACCAACACTACATGTTGCTTTTATTTTTGTTCAGTATAGTAGTCTTTTAGAATATTTTATTTAATTGTTGTGTTTTAGGCAGAGGTAAATTCTGGCATCTATCTCTTTACAATAGCAGAGTCTAAATGATAGAGTTCAGTAATGCTTTTTGGTGTCCGTTATGTTCCCCTGAATGTGACCACTCTGCTGATGCTCTAGAATTAATGCTTGTGCATTTTTGATAGTTTCCCCTCTGTTGTAACTTGTTCAGTGCAATACCATGTAATGTCAATCTCTCCCTAGTTTACAATTTACAACTTCACTGTACAAGTATTTAGAATGAGTGGGTTTGCATGGTTTCTGAGATTTTTAAAGGATCATACATTGGCTGATGTGTCGCCTATTAACTGTGTTACGTATTGCTGTGTAACTAGACAAACTAAGGTTGAATAAAACATATTTTAGCCTTTATCTTTTGTGAGCTGTCATTTCTGACGTCAATATCCTCTATGTTGTCTGGCTCATTGGAGAAACACATATTATCTATTCACAGCAACATTCGGTTCTTGAATGCTCCCCAGACAAGGAAAATAATACAACTACAGACAGAAGGGTTAGTTTTAAATATATCTGCTAGCTTTAACTCTTTGCTACAAGTCCCGTAGTGCAACTGGGGTGAGAGCTGCTGAAAAGGAAAGAAAGCGCAAACGTTTTTTTCATTTCTTAGCCGCTATAAACACATTTGAGAAATAAAATATTGTTTGCAGTTCAGATTTACAAGGTATGTAGCAAGTGGCTAATTTCAAGTGTATGTGGGTGCTAACTTAATTTAGCTAAATTTACCAAGGAATATCTAGAAATACATTGTTATATCATATGGTCTAATCTTCTATAATTTCATAACATAAGAGCTAGAATAATTCTGACCATTAGCTAGCTGTTTGTGTATGATACGAGCTTTTCTTGTTTACTTAGCCAACCAGCCAGCCAGCTAGTGTGGACAGCTTGCCACTTGGCCCAAAACAAAACTTGTTCATTTTATGGCATCACGTTGCGCTGGCTGACCTTTTTTATTTTTTTGTATTACTAGTTAGCCTGTTGTTGGATATGTATGCCACCTACAATGTTCTGCTCATTATATTTTTGCTATCTGTTAACTCAGAGTACCAAAGCATGAGTCATAATACCCAGTGGTGATTTTAGCATGTAAATCTTGGTGGGGCAAACTCAAAAAATGTTTTTAGATGCATGCTGGCAAAGCCACAACGAAACACTTAACCCTGCGTTAATTGCACTATAACATGCTGACCAAACCGGACGCGAGCACGTTGATTTTGTTCACCCACAGCAGAAGCGATCAGGACACGCAGGTTGAAATATCAAAACATACTCTGAACCAATTATATTAATTTGTGGGCAGGTCGAAAATTATTAAACATTTATGGCAATTTAGCTAGCTAGCTTGCTGCTGTTAGCTAATTTGTCCTGGAATATAAACACTGGGTTATTTTACTTGAAATGCACAAGGTCCTCTACACCGACAATTAATCCACAGATAAAACCGTAAACCGAATTCGTTTCTCCTCATCTCTCCTTCCTACGGACCTACGGGCTTCTTTTTCTTCTTTGGACTTAATATGGCGGTAGGCAACAAACTTTACGGTGCATTACTACATCTGACTGGAGAGTGGTCGAGACACTTGAGCGGTGTGGTCAGCATGTGATGGTGACTACAAACTGTTACATGCTGACCAGACCGCACTCGCGCCATTGCGCACAAGTTGATTTTGTCTACCCACACCAGACGCGATCAGGACACGCAGGTTAAAATATCGAAACAAACTGATGTCATGATTTTACCTATTTCCCCCCCCAGTTTACCGGATTATCAGACACAATCACTGTCACCATGCAATCCTTAGGCTATACAGTCGTGGCCAAAAGTTTTGAGAATGACACAAATATTAATTTCCACAAAGTTTGCTGCTTCAGTGTGTTTTAGATATTTTTGTCAGATGTTACTATGGAATACTGAAGTATAATTACAAGCATTTCATAAGTTTCAAAGGCTTTTATTGACAATTACATGAAGTTGATGGAAAGAGTCAATATTTGCAGTGTTGACTCTTCTTTTTCAAGACCTCTGCAATCCGCCCTGGCATGCTGTCAATTAACTTCTGGGCCACATCCTGACTGATGTTAGCCCATTCTTGTATAATCAATGCTTGGAGTTTGTCAGAATGTTTGGGGTTTTGTTTGTCCACCCGTCTCTTGAGGATTGACCACACGTTCTCAATGGGATTAAGGTCTGGGGAGTTTCTTGGCCATGGCCCCAAAATATCGATGTTTTGTTCCCCGAGCCACTTAGTTATCACTTTTGCCTTATGGCAAGGTGCTCCATCATGCTGGAAAAGGCATTGTTCATCACCAAACTGCTCCTGGATGGTTGGGAGAAGTTGCTCTCGGAGGATGTGTTGGTACCATTCTTTATTCATGGCTGTGTTCTTAGGCAAAATTGTGAGTGAGCCCACTCCCTTGGCTGAGAAGCAACCCCACACATGAATGGTCTCAGGATGCTTTACTGTTGGCATGACACAGGACTGATGGTAGCGCTCACCTTGTCTTCTCCGGACAAGCTTTTTTCCGGATGCCCCAAACAATCGGAAAGGGGATTCATCAGAGAAAATGACTTTACCCCAGTCCTCAGCAGTCCAATCCCTGTACCTTTTGCAGAATATCAGTCTGTCCCTGATGTTTTTCCTGGAGAGAAGTAGCTTCTTTGCTGCCCTTCTTGACACCAGGCCATCCTCCAAAAGTCTTCGCCTCACTGTGCGTGCAGATGGACTCACACCTGCCTGCTGCCATTCCTGAGCAAGCTCTGTACTGGTGGTGCCCCGATCCCGCAGCTGAATCAACTTTAGGAAACGGTCCTGGCACTTGCTGGACTTTCTTGGGCGCCCTGAAGCCTTCTTCACAATAATTGAACCGCTCTCCTTGAAGTTCTTGATGATCCGATAAATGGTTGATTTAGGTGTAATCTTACTGGCAGCAATATCCTTGCCTGTGAATCCCTTTTTGTGCAAAGCAATGATGACGGCATGTGTTTCCTTGCAGGTAACCAGAGGTTGACAGAGGAAGAACAATGATTCCAAGTACCACCCTCCACATCTCCAGCCTTGTCCTCGTCAACACTCACACCTGTGTTAACGAGAGAATCACTGACATGATGTCAGCTGGTCCTTTTGTGGCAGGGCTGAAATGCAGTGGAATTTTTTTGGGTGGGATTCAGTTCATTTGCATGGCAAAGAGGAACTTTGCAATTAATTGCTATTCATCTGATCACTCTTCATAACATTCTGGAGTATATGCAAATTGCCATCATACAAACTGAGGCAGCAGACTTTGTGAAAATTAATATTTGTGTCATTCTCAAAACTTTTAGCCACGACTGTACATTTCTGTGGATATGTATTATGGTTAAAAGCAGGGTTTAGATTGAGGGGGTATGTGAGGATATAGGCCTAACCCTTGTTATAGCGACAAGCAAAAAGCATATGCTACCACTTGTTTGCTTAGCCATAGGAAAAACAATGGTCCAGATTATATAAAGCGAACTAGGCTATAACAATGATTAACTCCACAATTATTTCTGCATAGTCTACTAGCCTATCGAAGGTCTTGCTCAGCCTCAACATCACAGGATAATGTGGTTGGTTTATTAAATGCTCTGCAATTTAGAGCTATGCCTAGCGCAAAATACCAAAAAGTTAGAATCGCTATGGGTCTATGCATAGACCAAACAGCTTAACAGATAAAAAACATTTATTATTCAGGAGAATCCCATTGAATCAGGCTATTCATTTCAGTGCAGTTGCGTACTTACGCATATCCTTAGACTGAATGGAACCGAAAACACCCCAGCCTGTTTTGATCATGATGAAGCCTGAACATTTCAGCTGTTTGTCATTGATTTATCCCACAATAGCCTACAGATTTGATCCACATGAAGACCTAAACTTAGCAAAAAAAGAAACGTCCTCACTGTCAACTGCGTTTATTTTCACCAAACTTAACATGTAAGTTTAAATATGTGTATGAACATAACAAGATTCAACAACTGAGACATAAACTGAACAAGTTCCACAGACATGTGACAAAAGTAAGTCAGTATCCGGTGTGGCCACCAGCTGCATTAAGTACTGCAGTGCATCTCTTCCTCAAGGACTGCACCAGATTTGTCAGTTCTTGCTGTGAGATGTTACCCCATTCTTCTACCAAGACACCTGCAAGTTCCCGGACATTTCTGGGGGGAATGGCCCTAGCCCTCACCCTCCGATCCAACAGGTCCCAGACTTGCTCAATGGGATTGAGATCCGGGCTCTTCGCTGGCCATGGCAGAACACTGACATTCCTGTCTTGCAGGAAATCACGCACAGAACGAGCAGTATGGCTGGTGGCATTGTCATGCTGGAGGGTCACGTCAGGATGAGCCTGCAGGAAGGGTACCACATGAGGGAGGAGGATGTCTTCCCTGTAACGCACAGCATTGAGATTGCCTGCAATGACAACAAGCTCAGTCCAATGACGCTGTGACACACCGCCCCAGACCGTGACGGACCCTCCACCTCAATCGATCCCGCTCCAGAGTACCGGCCTCGTTGTAACGCTCATTCCTTCGACGATAAACGCGAATCCGACCATCACTCCTGGTGAGACAAAACTGAGCACTTTTTGCCAGTCCTGTCTGGTCCAGCGACGGTGGTTTTGTGCCCATAGGCGACGTTGTTGCTGGTGATGTCTGGTGAGGACCTGCCTTACAACAGGCCTACAAGCCCTCAGTCCAGCCTCTCTCAGCCTATTGCAGACAGTCTGAGCACTGATGGAGGGATTGTGTGTTCCTGATGTAACTCGGGCAGTTGTTGTTGCCATCCTGTACCTGTCCCGCAGGTGTGATGTTCGGATGTACCGATCCTGTGCAGGTGTTGTTACACATGGTCTGCCACTGTGAAGACGATCAGCTGTCCGTCCTGTCTAACTGTAGCGCTGTCTTAGGAGTATTACAGTACGGACATTGCAATTTATTGCCCTGGCCACATCTGCAGTTCTCATGCCTCCTTGCAGCATGCCTAAGGCACGTTCACACAGATGAGCAGGGACCCTGGGCATCTTTATTTTGATGTTTTTCAGTCAGTAGAAAGGCCTCTTTAGTGGCCTAAGTTTTCATAACTGTGACCTTAATTGCCTACCGTCTGTAAGCTGTTAGTGTCTTAACGACCGTTCCACAGGTGCATGTTCATTAATTGTTTATGGTTCATTAAACAAGCATGGGAAACAGTGTTTAAACCCTTTAAAATGAAGATCTGTGAAGTTATTTGGATTTATACAAATTATCTTTGAAAGAGGGTCCTGAAAAAGGGACGTTTCTGTTTTTGCTGAGTTTATATTTAATCTGGATTTGACAAACAAAAGCCTGACTTTCCCCCACGTCATATTTATTATAAATTAGGCTAAATGTATTCCTATTCATTTCCATAGGCTAACCATTGCGATTAATGTTATTTACCATCTTCTGCTTTTCATGAATAAACAGGCATCAGGGTAAAAATATAATTTTAAATTCCCCCCCACACATTAATGTTATTTATTAAAACATTTTATTTAACCTTTATTTAACTGGGCAAGTCCGTTAAGAACAAATTGTTATTTACATCTTCGGCCTACCAAAATGCAAAAGGCCTCCTGCAGGGGCTGGGATTAAAATACAAATAAATTAAATAAAAATGTTACTTACCTTACATATCACAAGATCAGCTAATTTCCACTCCATTCGTACGCAAATACCTTTGATTCATACACTGGCTTGTCTGGCTGGCATGTTTTCATTTTAAATAGGCCTTCCTTTATCTACACTGAAATAATATTATTTCAGTAGTCCTCTATTATGATTTATTTAAATTTTTATCATAGCTCATTAGTACACCCTTGTGGTTGAATATATCTTTTTCATGTCTTATGATACATTAATTAATCATGTTGAACTAACAAATACCGTCAAGGGATGCGTTACAATTCACAGTAATGAACAACTTATGAAACAGCTGTGAAAACCAATCTGGCAATATTTTGGATTTAAATACATAAACGTTGATATATTTTTTTGGTACATGTGTGTCAATTTACTTTCAGGTATTTTTGTACACTCACATGGCAATCATAGGCTGAAATACTGAATTATGGTGTGTGAAATAAAGAGGAGGTGGGTGCTGTGTGGATGGGATGTTCTGCCTGTCACTTGTTTTCACAAGGTAGTCAGTACAGAAGGTGGACTCGAAGAGGGAAACTGCAAAGTCCAGGCATTTTTGTTCTCTTTGTTCTGAATGTTTGCAGTGCTAGTGTTTTTAGCTCATCTGTGCCTCTCACCTTATGTGCCCAGTATGATAGTTTTCTTGCTCTTTCTTAGCGGATAATGACAACATGACAATAACAGTAGCTGATGTAATGAAAAGTTGGAGGGTGGTTGGTAATGGAGGACATCAGGTGGATCCATGTCCGGGTGTTAGACAGAACCGCTAGGTCCTGGAGAACAGGAGCAGAGTAAAGGGAACAGGGTAGGAGACAGACATAAACAAGCAAACACACAGGTTAAAAGATTATCAGGTATGTAAAAATACAGTTATTGAATGATTTCATTTAAATGTTTGATTAGACATGCAATAATGTTAATGGCAGACAGAAAAGAAAGGATACCTGCCTAATTTGTTATGTCAGTGGAGTTGATAAGGGAGGTAAGGGATGGTCCCTGGAAAAGATAGAGATAAGTTGTGAGAGAAACTCCTGCACCCTGTCTATGTTCAGTCTCTCCTTGATTGATAATAGAAATACATGCAATTATATGTAATATTATTACAAATACATTTCTTATTTATCTCTTGGAAGGCCAGAAAATAAATTAACAACGGACAGTAATTTTTCTCAGTCCGTGCCTGAAGGTGGTCCTTGTTCAGATCTGGTTCGACAACTTCCACCACATCAGGTGCTATAGAATGTGATGGGCACAGAGGCAAATTAATGGAACAGGAGAAGAGGATGTGGTTGCTTGTGGAGGGAGAGCAGTGTGGGTGGTGGGTAGAACACCTACAGTGATGCTGATTGGTTGCTGTGGCTCATCAACTATTGACTAAAAGAAAAAGATTTAGAAATTAGTTTGACCTTGCCATAGTTCAACAGAAGAAAAACCTTTCATTAACATACTCCCAGAGATATTCCCTGAATGAAGTTACCTACCCATCCCCATTTACAATTTCATTCATCAATTAAATAAATTATTCTAAAGCCCATTCAATTATTATTGTGGACTATAGGCTACTCCTGTATCTACCTTGTACAATACCGTAATCATTGAATGAAGTAGAGTACCCATCCACATTTCCAATTTCATTTATCAATTAGATAAATAATACAAGCCCATACAGTTACATTATTGTAGAATAGGCTACTCCTGTATCCACACTATGTTAGGATACCGTTATGATTTCATTGGTCTTGTCAGGCATGATTTTAGGTCTTCAATCGAAGTTGTATGTTGTACCTCGTTTCCCTTCTTCAGTGAAAAGTAATTCTGCATTCTCCATTTAATTCAGTTTGAGTGTGAATGTGTAGGCCTAGTGACAGTGGAAAAATAAACCCATAGCTCCAGCACACAATGGCATGTAGGGGTAGTGTATTACAATGTAGAATATGTATACTGTATATCCTATAGTACAATGGCATGTAGGGGTAGTGTATTACAATGTAGAATATGTATATATCCTATAGTACAATGGCATGTAGGGGTAGTGTATTACAATGTAGAATATGTATATGTCCTATAGCACCATGTGTGTATATTTTCATTTACAATTTAATTCATCCATGAAATAAATAATACTAGCAGATCAAATTACATTATTGTACACTAGCCTACTCCTCTATCAACACAGTACATAATATTGCCTATGTGCTTTCAACAATATGTTATCAACTCGTTATCAACAAAAATGTATTATTTTCAAATGAACCTAAATATTTCCTAATATCACAACTTAAATATAGCCTACGTACTCCTCAATTGGATCAAGGACATCTTTGGATTTTTTTTCATCGTCTCTAAGGAAACTATCTGGGGCAGACACTCGAAAATCACTTCTGCCGCTTGTAAAAAAACAAACAAATGAATGTCTGTGTCGCCGCTGAGCTCTCAAATACCGTACCCGTCTCTCACTCTATGAACAGTCACTGCTATCCGGATTCCTTGGGATGTCCTTACCCTGAACCCTAAACTAAGACTAAACTTAACCATTTTACATTTATACTTGATAGAGGTAGGGACACCCCAATGATCCAAAATATATCTAAAATGTCAGTAAAAAAAATGAACACCATACCTGTTAGCAAAGGTGTCAGCTAGAGATGACGTCCTTCCCCAAAATGTTGCCACAAAGTTGGAAGCACAGAATCATCTAGAATGTCATTGTATGCTGTAGCATTAAGATTTCCCTTCACTGGAACTAAGGGGCCTAGCCCAAACCATGAAAAACACCCCCAGACCATTATTCCTCCTCCACCAAACTTTACAGTTGACACTATTCATTCGGGCAGGTAGCGTTCTCCTGGCATCCACCAAACCCAGATTAGTCCGTTGGACTGCCAGATGGTGAAATGTGATTCATCACTCCAGAGAACGTGTTTCCACTGCTCCAGAGTCCAATGACGGCGAACTTTACACCACACCAGCCGTGAACGGCGAGCTTTACACCACACCAGCTGACGCTTTGCATTACGCATGATGATTTTAGGCTTGTGTGCGGCTGCTTGGCCATTTTTACGCACTTCAGCACTCGGAAGTCCCGTTCTGTGAGCTTGTGTGGCCTACCTCTACGTGGCTGAGCTGTTGTTGCTCATAGACATTTTCACTTCACAATAACAGCACTTACAGTTGACCAGGGAAGCTCTAGCAGGACAGAAATTTGACCAACTGACTTGTTGGAAAGGTGGCATTCTATGACGGTGCCACGTTGAGAGTCACTGAGCTCTTCGGTAAGGCCATTCTACTGCCAATGTTTGTCTATGGAGATTGCATGGCTGTGTGCTCTATTTTATACACCTATCAGCAACGGGTGTGGCTGAAATAGCTGAATCCACTAATTTGAAGGGGTGTCCACATACTGTTGGACATATAGTGTAGCTTCACCTATAGAAGTAACATACCAGTAAACCCCATTTTGCCAGCACTTCCATTACCATGGTAACTGCAAGGCCACCACACTTGATAAACTATTGTTTGTCCTGCTGTTGTTCAAATATAAAAACAATTGTTTCAAATAATCCTAACCCCCCCTAGGGATGTGATTTGACTTCTGACACACACACACACACACACACACACTGAGGAAGGCACAAGCTGAAAGCAGTGTGTGCAGGACATGTTGCCTGGAAAGGGGGACTCAGAGGATGACGAGAGCGATCTCTTCGTCAACACCATCCGCTGTAATGTCCACTACAGTGAAAGTGGGGAAGACACTGAGGATGAGAAGAAGGAAGAAGAGGACAGAGTGTAGAGCAGCTTGTATTGTTGAGATGTTTATGACAATCCCCTGGACAGATGTTTACACCAATGTCCCCCTCAGAATACACTGCTGCTGAGGAATATATTGTGGAGTGTACTCTCCCACCCCATGAATCCAATCAAACATCCTGCTGTTTTAACACGTATTTGGGGGTTGGACTTAGCATCCCATGGACATAATGTAGGTTAGATATATCATACAGTACTTATACCACCTGTCCTAGAGATGAACATGGGCATGCTTTGCTAAGCTATGTTAAAAAAGAGGTGAATGGTGGGAATATTGAACTGGTCCATGACACCCTGACTGAGGTTGTGTCATAATATATGTACATAATGATTGTGTAATAATATCTTTATTGTGGTCTTTCATCAGAAAAATACTTACAATATAATTAACCCAATGAGTCCAATTGCAACGCTGGACTTCTAACCCCTTTTAAACATGGTGTTTTTGAGCTACATTCTGGGTGGTATCGTTGGATTCGTTTATTTCTTTTGCATCCATAGATACCAACTGTGTAAATTATGGGGGCTGACCTAGAGCGGTGTTTGTCAGAAAAGGGCGCATCCCGAATGATTTGAGGTACAAACTATTAAAAGGTATCTATGAAAAGCTGAGAATCTCACTCTGATGTCCACAAGCCACACAAGTCGGTAGAAGGTAGGGGGTTCTTCTACATAGACGATCAGAGGAAATCCCAGGACATAGTGTCTATAATACTGTAATAAACTCACATACTTGCTGTCACAAACTCCAAATAGTTATCACTGACTAGTTGGATATTCATTTCTCATTGAGCAAACCATTTCTATACTTACAGCATTCATATAAATTCTTGCTTTGGCAGACATTTTTTTATTGACAATTGTCAAAAAAAACTGAGCATGAGAATTCCTGCCCACAGCATGGGACCCAAACCTGTTCAACAGGAGGCAGTTGAGCAATGTATGCAATATATGGCCTTCACAGTGACAGTCATCACAGTTGACTGTGTACAAAGTAGGTCATTCTGTTTAATACTTCATCAAATACTGCTGTCACAAACAAACATTTCTTCAACATCAGTAAAAACAAACATCCAGTACTTCTGTCAAACGTAGATCCACGTTTATCACACTGTGGTGCCTTATAACAGGGCAGTTCTCAGCTGAAAGGATACCTTTCTCCATCACCATCTATCATTTGAGTCAGTTTATAAACAACCAGTCTAGTATTTCCTCAGGTTCCTCACATCGTTGTGTTTACAGTAATAATAGGTTAACATGAATAAATTGGTACTGTTCCCCATTCTCATGTTCCTCTCCATTGTCAAGTGGCAGCACACCTTCTCTATAGACAATCACCATCATGTCAGTTTTACATAATAGGATAGCCAGTCAGTGAATACCTCACTATGAAGGCCTTGCCTCTTCCCCATTTTCAAGTGGCAGCATAGCCGCGGGGTGCTAAGAGTGCTGCAGCACCTCCTGATAAATCATAATAAAAAAAGTATTACTATAAACATTTCCTCAGAATTTCCAACATGCATTCAATGAGAATGACAACTCTACAGTGTATTCGGAAAGTATGCAGACCCCTTGACTTTTTCCACATTTTGTTATATTACAGCCTTATTCTAAAATTGATTAAATAGTATTTTCCCCCTCATCAATCTACACACAATAACCCCATAATGACAAAGCAAAAACAAAAATGATATCACATGTACAGGTTTCTCCCATTCTTCTCTGCAGATCCTCTCAAGCTCTGTCAGGTTGGATGGGGAGCATCGCTGCACAGCTATTTTCAGGTCTCTCCAGAGATGTTCGATCGGGTTCAAGTCCGGGGACTGGGTTGGGCTACTCAAGGACATTCAGAGACTTGTCCCGAAGCCACTCCAGCATTGTCTTGGCTGTTTGCCAAGGTCATTGTCCTGTTGGAAGGTGAACCTTCGCCCCTGTCTGAGGTCCTGAGCGCTCTGGAGCAGGTTTTCATCAAGGATCTCCCTGTACTTTACTCCGTTCATCTTACCCTCGACCCTGACTAGTCTCCCAGTCCCTGCCGCTGAAAAACATCCCCACAGCATGATGCTGCCAGCACCATGCTTCACTGTAGGGATGGTGCCAGGTTTCCTCCAGATGTGACGCTTTGCATTCAGGCCAGAGTTCAATCTTGGTTTCATCAGACCAGGGAATCTTGTTTCTCATGGTCTGAGAGTCCTTTTGGCAAACTCCAAGCGGGCTGTCATGGTGCCTTTTACTGAGGAGTGGCTTCCGTCTGGCCACTCTACCATAAAGGTCTGATTGGTGGAGTGCTGCAGAGATGGTTGTCCTTCTGGAAGGTTCTCCCCCAAAAGTCAAATCTTTAAAAAAAATATATTATTTCACCTTTATTTAACCAGGTAGGCTAGTTGAGAACAAGTTCTCATTTACAACTGCGACCTGGCCAAGATAAAGCAAAGCAGTGCGACACAAACAACAACACAGAGTTACACATGGAATAAACAAACGTACAGTCAATAACACAATAGAAAAAATATATATATATTGGTCACATATTTCGCAGATGTTATTGCGGGTGTAGCGAAATGCTTGTGTTCCTAGCTCCAACAGTGCAGTAGTATCTAACAATTCACAACAATACACACAATCTAAAAATAAAAGAATGGAATTAAGAAATATATAAATATTAGGATGAGCAATGTCGGAATGGCATTGACTAAAATACAGTAGAATACAGTATATACATATGAAATGAGTAAAGAGGTATGTAAACATTATTAAAGTTCCAGAAGCTAACCAGAAGCTAGCCAGAAGCTAATCAGAAGCTAGCCAGAAGCTAACCAGAAGCTAGCCAGTTTACTGGCTAACGTTAGTATTCAGCTAACCACGGTTTGTGGTCATCAGCTATCCTTTAGCTCGAAAAGCTATCGCCAGTTTTGTACAACGTGACTCAGACCAGAGCATACGGGACCTATTTTCTCTCCATATCCCCGGATTTCAACCGCAAGCTCTGGACATTTACACCTGGACCTCGCAGCTAGCTAGCTGCTATCCGTGTGACTATTGGCTTACGTCGATCCCGGCGCAAACATCAATTATTCCGGAGCTAGCCAGCTGAAGAGTTCCATCAGCCACTCCTGGGCTACAATCACCTATCCGGACCCGTTTTACTGCCGATGCGGAGCCCCACCGGGCCTTCACGACTGGACTACCGACGTCATCTGCCCAAGGCTAGCTTTTTCAAGCAGAAATTTGCTTCCTACAACACAAACTCAAAAAAGTCCTGGGACACTGTAAAGTCCATGGAGAATAAGAACACCTCCTCCCAGCTGCCCACTGCACTGAGGATAGGAAACACTGTCACCACCGATAAATCCACTATAATTGAGAATTTCAATAAGCATTTTTCTACGGCTGGCCATGCTTTCCACCTGGCTACCCCTACCCCGGTCAACAGCACTGCACCCCCCACAGCAACTCGCCCAAGCCTTCCCCATTTCTCCTTCTCCCAAATCCAGTCAGCTGATGTTCTGAAAGAGCTTCAAAATCGGGACCCCTACAAATCAGCCGGGCTAGACAATCTGTACCCTTTCTTTCTAAAATTATCTGCCAAAATTGTTGCAACCCCTATTACTAGCCTGTTCAACCTCTCTTTCGTGTTATCTGAGATTCCCAAAGATTGGAAAGCAGCTGCGGTCATCCCCCTCTTCAAAGGAGGGGACACTCTTGACCCAAACTGCTACAAACCTATATCGATCCTACCCTGCTACAAACCTATATCGATCCTACCCTGCCTTTCTAAGGTCTTCGAAAGCCAAGTCAACAAACAGATTACCGACCATTTCGAATCCCACCATACCTTCTCCGCTATGCAATCTGGTTTCAGAGCTGGTCATGGGTGCACCTCAGCCACGCTCAAGGTCCTAAACGATATCTTAACCGCCATCGATAAGAAACTATACTGTGCAGCCCTATTCATTGACCTGGCCAAGGCTTTCGACTCTGTCAATCACCACATCCTCATCGGCAGACTCGATAGCCTTGGTTTCTCAAATGATTGCCTTGCCTGGTTCACCAACTACTTCTCTGATAGAGTTCCGTGTGTCTCCTTCCGTGGCCTCTAATTGCTCTTAAATACAAGTAAAACTAAATGCATGCTCTTCAACCGATCGCCGCCTGCACCTGCCCGCCCGTCCAACATCACTACTCTGGACGGTTCTGACTTAGAATATGTGGACAACTACAAATACCTAGGTGTCTGGTTAGACTGTAAACTCTCCTTCCAGACTCACATCAAACATCTCCAATCCAAAGTTAAATCTAGAATTGGCTTCCTATTTCGCAACAAAGCATCCTTCACTCATGCTGCCAAACATACCCTTGTAAAACTGACCATCCTACCGATCCTCGACTTCGGCGATGTCATTTACAAAATAGCCTCCAATACCCTACTCAATAAGTTGGATGCAGTCTATCACAGTGCCATCCGTTTTGTCACCAAAGCCCCATATACTACCCACCACTGCGACCTGTACGCGCTCGTTGGCTGGCTCTCGCTTCATACTCGTCGCCAAACCCACTGGCTCCAGGTCATCTACAAGACCCTGCTAGGTAAAGTCCCCCCTTATCTCAGCTCGCTGGTCACCATAGCAGCACCCACCTGTAGCACGCGCTCCAGCAGGTATATCTCTTTGGTCACCCCCAAAACCAATTCTTCCACCGCCTCTCCTTCCAGTTCTCTGCTGCCAATGACTGGAACGAACTACAAAAATCTCTGAAACTGGAAACACTTATCTCACCTCATTTGCTCACATTGTATATAGACTTATTTTTCTACTGTATTATTGACTGTATGTTTGTTTTACTCCATATGTAACTCTGTGTTGTTGTATGTGTCGAACTGCTTTGCTTTATCTTGGCCAGGTCGCAATTGTAAATGAGAACTTGTTCTCAACTTGCCTACCTGGTTAAATAAAGGTGAAAAAAAAGTGACTAGTGTTCCATTATTAAAGTGACCAGTGGTTCCATGTCTATGTATATAAGGCAGCAGCCTCTAAAGGTGCAGGGTTGAGTAACCGGGTGGTAGCCGGTTACTCGGAAGCTGTTTTTCAGTCTCTCGGGCCCAGCCAGGGCACCTCACATCTCCACAGACGAACTCTGGAGCTCTGTCAGAGTGACCATGAGGTTCTTGGTCACCTCCCTGACCTAGACTCTTCTCCCGCCGGGCCAGCTCTAGGAAGAGTCTTGGTGGTTCCAAACTTCTTCCATTTAAAGAATGATGGAGGCCACTGTGTTCTTGGGGACCTTCAATGCTGCAGACATTTTTTGGTACCCTTCCCCAGATCTGTGCCTCGACACAATCCTTTATTGGAGCTCTACGGACAATTCCTTCAACCTCATGGCTTGGTTTTTGCTCTGATATGCACTGTCAACTGTGGGACCTTATATAGACAGGTGTGTGCCTTTCCATATCATGTCTAATCAATTGAATTTACCACAGGTGGACTCCAATTAAGTTGTAGATACATCTCAAGGATGATCATTGGAAACAGAATGCACCTGAGCTCGTATAGCTAACATTTCTATGTGAATTTGGTCGGGTCGCCCACAAAGTTGCATATTGCAGCTTTAAGTCAGTTTCATACGAGTCAGTGATTACCTCACTATAGAGCTGAATTTTCAGAACTTCCCCATGGATCCGTCAGAAGTTCCTGTCCCTTGTTGTCTTTCACACTAAATGGATCTATCAGAAGTGTATTCTTGTTCTCCTTCTCAGTTCTCAGGATGGTGCTGTTGCACTCTGTCTGGTTCCTCATTATCTCCGACCAAAGCTTCATCACCTGAGCAGGGCTGCGTTTGTGTACCAGTAAGATAGTGTGGTACGCACACAGCTCTTCCCCCTCTTTCTTGGGGAAGTCGAAGGTGAGGAAGGCGGGGTGGTGGATGGGGTGGACCCCGAGCCTGTGGAGGCACATGCCCACGTAGACATCATCAATGGGGTACAGGTGAACTGTCCGGGAAATACGGTTGAGCCTCAGGGCCAGCTCCCCTGAGTACACCACCCCTCCCCCACCCCCGTACGGAGGGTACAGACCATTATAGAAACTAGCAGGAATAAAGTACTTGGTAGAGTTGACTCTGTTCGGGCTGGCTGCTCCTATCACATCCCCTACCATGAATCCCTTCATAACCTCTGACCCAGGCGCCCCTGACAGGATCGTCTGCTCCCGGAGGTAGTCTAAGAGAGCAGGGGTCCGCAACAGGACGTCGTCGTCCCCTTTAAAGACGAAGCGTGCCATGGAGCAGCGGGTGGAGAGCCAGTCCCACAGCAGCACGTCCTTCAGGGTGAGGTTAAAGAAGGAGTCGTGGAAGTCCCACTGGAGGATGTCCCTGTACTGGCGGCTCTCCAGCTGCAGCAGCTCGCTGACGTCCACCCGGGGCTCTGCGTGGTTCTTCCCCAGGAGGAAGACCCTCCGCACCACACCGCCGTTCCCTGTCGCCCCTGCCACCCACCCTGCCCGGCCCCATGTCTGCCGGATGGCTTGACGGTTCTCAAAGTTCAGATCCTTGGTCTTGATGGCCAGCACTAGGAGAGGCCCCTGTCCCTTCCTTAGCCCACGCCCACACAGTTTAGCCGGCTCAATGAGGACAGGGTAGTCCCTGAAGTGCATGGAGCGCACAAACATCTGCATCTGCAGGGGCAGCTCTGGGAAATCCTCAATTTGAGACATCAAGTTACCAATCTCAGAGAACCCTGCACTCAAGGTGGGGAAGGAAAACTGCAAATAGTTTTTATTATTGTTATTATTGGTATCAAGATGGTAATTGTACTCTCTGCTGGGCATCAGGATGGGGTTGTATTGGCGGTCAATGTGTTGCTGGAGCAGGTTCCAGAGGGCTCCTCCGTGGGGCTTGGGGTCCCAGAAGGAGCTGGTGGGGTGGGGGGCCACGGTGCCATTACTGGTTAACCCCAGTGCAATGAAGCGCTCTGGTAGAGTTTGTGAGATAGGGGCAGCAGCGCCTGGGCCTGTGGTGGTGGTGGTGGTACCATAGCACACAGCCAGGGTGACGTACACACAGAGAGATCCCACCAGGACACATGGAGTACAGCACAGGCATAGGAGAACACGCCGCCACCGCCAATGGTAGCGCGCCATTTTACTACAGAAAAAGAAGGAGCAAGGGAGAGAGAGTAGGCAGTGGAGAGGTGGCAAGATACATTTGGAGAAGAGTGGGGAAGAAATGGGGAAGAGATGTAAGGAGAGAGAGGGAGGAATGATAAGGGGAGTGAGAGAGGAGGGGAGGAGAGAGGTGGGAGATTTTATTATTGCAATCTTTTGTCACTTAAATCAATACAGCTACATGACTAACTAAGAATAATGACTAGGGCCCTGTGTTTTGGACAATCATGTGACATGATTTTTACCTTTATTTAAAGCTTTTTCATCGATTGTTCCCATTTGTTTTTATGTCAGATGGTCAAGCACCATCCTCAGACAATTGCTTTAATGTAAAATACCGGGAAATATTTAATTTGAAATACCGGATAAGATTACATCTTATTTGAAGTTATTTATTAGTGCTTGACTTGGGCAGATCGCCGAACAGGTGTTGTGCCGAAAATCCCCCCCTGACGAAAATCTCCCCCTTGCCAGAGTTCACCCCCCCTCTAATTTCCTTAATTTTGTGACTAGAGTCAAATACTTTCTGTGACACACATCATAGTCAAATACTTTCCATAGAACAAACTTCACATCAGGATAGGCAACCGAAATGAATAATTAGTGTACAGTTGAAGTCAGAAGTTTACATACACTTAGGTTGGAGTCATTAAAACTCGTTTTTAAACCACTCCACAAATTTCTTTTTAACAAACTATAGTTTTGGCAAGTCGGTTAGGTCTACTTTGTGAATGACACAAGTAATTTTTACAACAATTGTTTACAGACAGGTTATTTCCCTTATAATTCACTGTATCACAATTCCAGTGGGTCAGAAGTTAACATACACTAAGATGACTGTGCCTTTAAACAGCTTGGAAAATTCCAGAAAATGATGTCATGGCTTTATCCTATAGAACATTTGTGGGCAGAACTGAAAAGCTTGTGGGAGCAAGGAGGCCTACAAACCTGACTCAGTTACACCAGCCTTTGTCAGGAGGAATGGGCCAAAATTCACCCAATTTATTGTGGGAAGCTTGTGGAAGGCTACCGAAGCATTTGACCCAAGTTAAACAATTTAAAGGCAATGCTACCAAATACTAATTGAGTGTATGTAAACTTCTGACCCACTGGGAATGTGATGAAAGAAATAAAAGCTGAAATAAATAATTCTCAACTATTATTCTGACATTTCACATTCTTAAAATAGTGGTGATCCTAACTGACCTAAAACAGGGAATTTTTACTAGGATTAAATGTCAGGAATTGTGAAAAACTGAGTTTAAATGTATTTGGCTAAGGTGTATGTAAACTTCCAACTTCAACTGTATGTGTGTTATATTAAACATAGAGGGAGTAAAATGTTGGCAAGCAATAAACATTTCAGAACAACTATGGTTGAATTATTATCCTTACACTTGAAAAATGACTAGTCGAATAAGACATGGGAGAGATGACAAATTATGGCAAAGATTTATTTATAGACTAATACAAAATCAGTAGCGGATTTAGGTATGGGCGACATGGTTAGCCGCCCAGTGCGGCATCTTGCCGGTGCCGGTGTTGTGCCGAAAAGCTGCCCTCTGCCAGAATTCTCCCCCCCCTTCGCGTGAATGCGCACGCACTCAATTCTTCATTGCTGCGACTTGCTTGCTAGTTGATATTTCTGATCACGTTAGGCTGCATTTCATTTGATTTTTTTTATGTCGGTTTGATCGCGGGGAGACACTAATGTCTGCAGTTTTCGGTTTGGCGATGTGTTTCAAGTGTATTAGTCTATAAATAAATATCTTTGCCAAAATGCCTTATCTCTCCCATGTCTTATTCGACTAGTAGTTGTTCTGAAATGTTTATTGCTTGACTCCCTCCTCTGTTTAATATAACACACATACATTCATTATTCATTTCGGTTGCCTATCCTGATGTGAAGTTTGTTCTATAGAAAGTATTTGACTATGATGTGTGCCACAGAAAGTATTTGACTAGCCACAAAAGTAAGACAATTAGAAGGGGGGAGCATTTTGGCAAAGCTATTTTCTTGCCGAAATGAATAATTAATGTAATACATCCTCCCCCCCTTCTAATTTCCCGAATTTTGGCAAAGAGATTTATTTATCGACTAATACAATTGAAACAAATAGCCAAACCGAAAACTGCAGGCATTACTAGTGCCAACAGCGGCTCTAATCATTTTGGGGGAAATTGCGTACTGACTCCTCTATAAAACAAAGTAGTTTATCACCGGCCCAAATTCACAAAGTTGATCAAAGCGGAATGAAGGTGGGATCTGCATTGAAGAGAAATGGAGAGTGGGCATTAATTTCCTGATTCCGTTTTGTTCAAGTTTTTTTTGCCGCTAGTCTGTGAATCTGCGTGACAGTAGACTGTTCGAGATTGCGCAGATTGAAAATCCGACAGTTTGAATGCACATGATGCGCTGTTCCAAATTGTAAAATGAGGGTTTGTAAACTCATGAAAAGTAATAATGTTAGTTTCATAATTTTTGTTAATGTAATTCATTAAGGCCCACTTTTAAATATGATCAATCACTTAAAAATATACATATCAGCCATTATCAGAATGACACTTCTGTGAGTGTATGTTTGTGCTGCGTGTGTGTGTCACTGCGAGTGAGGAGAGAGAGTGACATTTTAGCAGGTATAAAATATTAAGAGACAACTGACTAACTAGATAACCAATTTAAAACAATACACGTAGCAGTTATCTCGCTAGCTAACTATATCTAAGAATTAATCTCGTCGTCGCCTTTCCACCGGCACTGCACCGTTGGAAAGCTGTGATTCACCTCTATTAAACAGTAGCCCTGTAGTTGTAACAACGTTAAAATATTAGAATACTATCCTAATTGACAAATAATTTGCTGTGCATAGTTACTTGTAATACATTGATAGCCCCTGAAACATTAATATTTTTGCTTTATATACACTGAATATACCAAACATTAGGAACAAGTGTTTGGAACATGTTGACTCCAATGCTTCCCACGGTTGTGTCAAATTGGCTGGATGTCATTTGGGTGGTTGACCATTCTTTGATACACACGGGAAACTGTTGAGCGTGAAAACCCAGCAGCGTTGCAGTTCTTCACAAACCGCGGCGCCTGGCACCTACTACCATATCCTGTTCAAAGGCACTTAATTTTTTTGTCTAGCCCATTCACCCCGTGAATGGCACACATTACACAATCCATGTCTCAATTGTCTTAAGGCTTAAAAATCCTTCTTTAACCTGTCTCCTCCCCTTCATCTACACTGATTGAAGTGGATTTAACAAGTAACATCAATACGGGATCATAGCTTTCATCTTGTCAGTCTGTGTCATGGAAAGAGCATGTTCTTAATGTTTTGTATACTCAGTGTTTAAACATGTCTAGTTAGATACCTTGCTTTGAAGTAGCCTACCTTATCAATTTGATCCCTGATTCATTGAATGAAAACAAAGGTATTTGGTTGTAATATTGCAATATTGTATATCAAGGGTGGCAACCATCCTCCAGGATAGCTACTGGGTGTGCAGGCTTTTGTTCAAGCCTTGGTCTAACCACATTGTAGCCTAAACATCAGCTGCTCAACAGGACCTTGATAAGCAAACTTGGGTGTTTCAGGGCTGGATCAAAAGTTAAGACTGCACAAACAGGATCTCTCCAGATGGAGGGTTGACCACATCTTGATAACATGTGACTAACAGTACAGTTCTACTTTCTGGGAGTTTAAGTTCCTTGATAAAGGGCACAATGGCAGGAGATGGTAGGCCTACATGGGATCAGACACAGCTGCCTTCCAGTGTCAATAATGGTTACTTTTTCGTGTAGGCTATAATAATAGTCATGAAAATTTGGTTAAGTCATGGAAAATGTGTATGTACCCATAAGTGAATAATCAGAGGTTTCTATAGCATAATGTAATATGTGAATTTTGGTGAACAGTCTAATGGACCGACTTGGAAAAAGACAGTCCCTGCACTTATTTAATCCCAAGTCAAGCACTGCCATTTATGAGTATGTAACAAACGTGGCACAAAAAGTGTGCTGTGTATTGGGATATACAGTGGAAAATAAAGTAGGGCTATAGACTCCTTATCAATAATGAAATATCTAAAAATGATATGATATTCGAAATTCTAAAATTCATTGATAGTCTATTAGGCATATCTGAGTACTTCAAAATTAGTAAATTTGACCACATCTTACCTTTTCCGTATGACTATTATAGGCTAATATAAGCGTTGACTTTGATTTGTATCCATCGTGTGTGCCAACTGATGTAAAAATTAGGTTGCCAAAACGTTAATTATATAATCACATAATAGTCTATAAAACAAAGGTATGATATTTTCTGTGGTCTTCTCAGACGATGCGGAGACCAAATGATCCCCTGAAGTGTTCTCCACCGTTACAAACGTTTGTGAAACAGCATAGCGGTAGAGCAAGAATTTACCTACAGTATACAGCAAAACCAGTTGCAGGTATATACATGAAGGACACTCCCCTCTATTGTCAGAAACAAGAACAGAGATACCTTACCTGATCGACCACTCAGTTTCAATCAATCAGCACCATACATTTGTTAATGTTGTTTATTTACTTTTAAGTCCCACTTCATTTTTGCACATTTCCCGTTGAAAAACGATAATTCAAGTATACATACAGTAAAGTACAGTGAGCAACACTGTGTATTTCACAATTGCGAAATTCAAGGGTTTGGCTTTATTGAGTCAAGGAGTTGTTCTGATGGTGCACTTGCGGGAACAATAGAGTACCACAGTATGAGTCATAATACCCATAAAACCTAACAATGAGAAACACACTTACCAGGCTCAAAACAAGGTAGCCATGACTAAATGCAGCTAAACAAATACCCTTCTTGTCAATTTAATGAGTAAGTTTCATGAAAACTTTTTTAAATTGAAAACCAGCCCAGCCAACATTTCCATGTGGGGCCCATAAGGGTTAATGGAGGGCTGTTCCATGGGCCACATTAGGTAAACCCAAAAGGGATATTCAAAGTTTTGTCCTCAGTATCCAAGCTGACCCCAAGTGTGGTTGCCATGTTGAGCTTATTAAGGGACCCCAGTGGGCAACTGTGTGATAACCCACATGGGCTCCAGGTTTTATCCCAGGTGGGTTAAAGAATGGTTACCACTTGGACCCCCATCTAGGATAACCAGAAGGTTCTCATAAAGTTGTCCTCAGTATCCATGTTGACCCCACATGTGGTTGCCATGTTGGGCTTTATGTGGGTTCATACCTTTTGAAGTCCAAGATGGCAACATGGCAACCACACCCATGTCGACAGTGAAGATGAGCAATGCTGCAGCAGCATCAGTTTCTACTTGTACTATTTCATCCTTTTCCAGATATGAAAGTAGACATCCCTCAGTTACACAAGATGGTTGTTATATGCTGTGCTTTGGTCAATCAGAGTTCTGTTGTGCCATTTGAGGAGAGCACTTTCACCTTGTCGTCATGACAAAAGTGCCCCCTTAAACCATATCAATATATACAATGTCATTTGGAACGTGTAAAAGACTATTGTTTATGATACTGTAAACATACTGTACTTTAATAATGTTGTTGTATGGGTGAAATGAAAAGTATTGTGTCATCTCTGCTTTGCCTAGCCCCATTGAATAAAAATAATTTCTTATAGCCCAACTTTTCTTTCTTTACAATTTAAACACATTTAGCATAGACAATGTAATTGTTGTGGTAGTCTTAGGCAAACCATCTTCATTATCACAGTGACACCTCCAAGTGCCACTCAGACCTTATTGCAGAAAAGTATCTGTTATTGAACTTGGTGGTAGTAGTTGTGTGTTTTAAGATAAGGACCCCATCATCTCCTGATTCCACCTAGATTACAAGAGTTGGATTTGCTAATAATTTCATGTCAGCACAAGGCAGGTACAAAATTCAGTATAATGATTAGCCTTATATGCATTGTCTAATGGTATCGTTTTTAAATTGAGAACATATAGCTGAACAGCATGTAAACAATGTGTGAGTTAAGCTATTCTCTGCTTCAGAAGCACAGTGTCAAGGAGTGCATTGCAAATGCCCATAAGGCTAATGCCATCATACTGTAGGCCAGTGGTTCCCAACTCCGGTCCTCGAATATACCCCCAAAGGTACAGTTTTATTGTAGCCCCGGACAAACACACCTGATTCAACTTGTCAACTAATCATCAGGCCCTAAATAAGTTAAATCAGGTATGTTTGTCCGGGGCTACAACAAAAATGTGTGATGTTGTGGGTACTGGAGGACCGGAGTTGGGAACCACTGCCATAGGCCTACGTCTGCTGTAGGTCATTATCAGCTGCAAAATGGGTTCACATGGTTGTTATCCCGAAAAAATAGTGACAATCAAATAAAACAACACAGAAATAGACTAATTAGAGACAGATTCCCTTCCCCTCTTTATTTAAAGATTGTGATCTGGGATTAATCAACTTCAACACTAGTTCATCCTGAATAATAGTTAAATTAATAATTAAAACAAGTTTTAACACTTAACTTCAAATAATCAACACTTTCATATCATTTCAAAGTGTACAAGTAATCTAACTCATGTAAAGGTTAGACATTTCAGTAAAACAACAAGTCAATACCAGGAGGTGGCCAACCCCACCCACTGAGACCTGATCTACTGGTTGAGCAGACTTCTGTCCAGCCCAGCAATAGCCCACGTAATTATAAACTAATTAGGTTTGATACATTGAATCAGGTGTGTTAGTACTTGGTTGGAACAGAAGCGTGCACACCAGTGGAGGCTGCTGATGGGAGCACAGTTCATAATAATGGCTGGAACATAATACACGGAATGGCATCACGTATTTAATAACGTTCCACCAATTCCCACTCCAGCCATTACCAAGAGCCCGTCCCCCACAATTAAGGTGCCTGTGGTGCACAACCAGCAGGGTTGGCCTGCTCCAGTTGTAATAGGTTTATACTTTTAAACACTATTTTTGTTTACAACATTTGCGAACATAGCTAGGTATACATAATCCATGGTATACAAGGATGCACTCGTATTCTCTTGGGACATTAATTTGGACCTGTTCATCTGCAGACAGGGTTTCACGACAGAAAACATCCCAAAGAAACAGGCTGCATTATACTCAAATTAGACAGCACTGAATATTATGTTGCTATCTTCTCGCTAGGGAATGGAACTGGAGAATCTTTTCATAATGTTCTCCCAGAAATGTACCTGCCTTATCCAGAGTAGCCTACTCTCCCTTCTCTGACAGCTGGCAGTGCTAGCTAACGTTAATCCTTTCACCCTCTTCCGTTAGCTACAAATGCATTTGGAGTTAACGGTACAACGATAAATACATCAAAATAACTAACTAGCTTATATGAAGTTAGCAAGCAGGTGATATAAAATTCACTTAGTTAACTATACAGTATGTAAAGTTAGCTAGCTAACTAGCGAACATTACGTTAGCTTGCAGACTAAGTTTCGGTAGCAAGTTAGCTAATAATACATTTTTAATTGAACTTTTATTTAACTAGGCAAGTCAGTTAAGAACACATTCTTATTTACAATGAAGGCCTACCCCGGACGACGCTTGGCCAATTGTGCGCCGCCCTATGGGACTCCCAATCACGGCCGGATGTAATACATCGTTTTTGATAATTTTCAAAATATATTACTTACGTTATCCCACTGCCTAACGTAAACTCACCCCACTCACCCCATTGTAGCGACTGTGTTGACTTCAAAATCGGGGGTGTGAACTAGGTTTCAATTCAAGCGTTGATCGACATGGTAACGGCTCTATAGTATTGGAGAAAAGTTGAAAAAACGGACCCTCCGTTACATCGTGACGTGTCATGTCGTAACGTACAGCATGCATAAAGCAACTATTTCTGTCTTACAATCTCTCTCCACCAGGTGTAGCACTTCTCTCATCGTTTAAAAACAAGAAATGGACAGTGACGGGGGAAGGGGGGGATACCTAGTCATTTTTTGCGTCATCATTGCATGCGATCAACATTCTCAAAGCCGCTGTTTACTTCTAAGATCACTTTAGCACCGCCCTAAAAACCTGATTCAAATTCGACACAAACCTTCAAATAGGTAATGACACATTATATAAACTCTTTATAGTGTTTTATTTACATTTTAGAGGCGATAAGGTGATAAGTTGGACAGATCGAGTGAAAAAAAGCAATTTTCCCACACAACATCTCTCCTTCTCACTATCACGCATTAGTTTCGCTTCCCCACCCGCCATTTTTAAAAAGACCCGATGGGGCTCATTGCCTGCTTGAATTATGCAGAAATGGGCAGCGTTTAGGTCATGTAATTGATAATGTTGGAAAGGGGAGAAATTGGTATGGTATTGACATGACAGTTGATCTGGAAGTATTACGTTTTTGGGGCGCTAAAATAAGGGCAATTGTACGGACCAAGGCGATGTACGAGTTTACGTGAGTTTACGTTACCTTTTCTCGGTCTTTAAAAAAACTAAATATTGGGCAATCTTCCTGACGTTTCCAGTGGTAGCAATACGCAACCAGCCATGTGGGCGATTGGAGGACTTTTACCAGACTGACTGGTCTTCCAACACGGTGGTTGGTAGGTGATTTGTGACGCAACTGCAAGCCCTCTATTTTGCACGTTCCGTGCCCAGGATTCGAGACAAGCAGTTGGACATCGTCGACGTGGTGCGCCGCCTGGGAAATCAAAGGGATGACAGATCTCCGCGGACAACCATCATGTGGTTCACAATGAGAATCAAGAACCGAAGGAGTTGTAAGAAATTGTAATAGATACTGGAAACTTGTTATAACAACTTCTCAACATAAGCTATCTTTTATACAACATGCACACACCCCCTCTTTCCCCCAGACACATGCTGGTCTCATTAGTTACCAACCACAGACACACACACACCCCCACTCAGGACAGGCCCCTGAAACAACATTAGACATACACATTCTTTCCAAGGTTGGGACTCAAGACAAAGAACTATGTTAAGAGCCAATGGAACGTCGATACCAGGCCCGAACAGGACTACCCACGACCCAGAGCGACCAATCAGAAGGCCAGACTACCAGATCAACCTACATCATTCACTGCATATATAAGCTGTACAATATGTTTAGCGCTCTCTTTTCCGACGATTCCATACGAGTCAGACAGAACGGGGCCGTGCAGCACGGTTTGCCAGATATCTTTACCCTTGAATAAATTGCCTTATTATACCATATCCACCTCGTCCTATGTCTCAACTTGATCTCTTGTCTCCAATAACGTTTTATCAACAAAACTTGGTATGCAGAGGATGGTTTGTTAAAACCTTTGAATTCGGTCCAGTAAAGTTGATGGGAGAAGAGACGAGTTGGAGAAAGATTCCAGAAGAGGGGGTGACCTGTAATCAGGAGCATTTCGGTGGTTCAACTCGCCTCAGGATACTGATCAAAGAGCTCGACAAATAAAAGGTAAGCAGAACCTGTTAAATCGAAATCTGCATATTATATTATAGTCATTACCCAAATTAAGATCAGTGTTTCTGAGGGTGAGTATTGGATTACTGTTAAATTTTATGTGAAAACTGTCCGTAACTGAAGGCATTGTGTAAAGATATCTGAGTAATAATAGGTCAAGACTTGTTCAAATAATCTGGCATTAGTCGATTTGATTGACTAGATGTACAGTGAGGAATAAGCTTTATAAGGATTCATATAGTCGGGCCATAGTTGATTTGATCAGCTAGGGGTTACCGTGAGGAATTCATAATTAAAAGAAAAGGTCCGTATAGTCGGGCAATAGTTGATGTGATCAATTAGGTGTTACCGTGAGGACCCATAAAAAAAAAAAAAAAAAAATAAGGTTCATATAGCCGGGCAATAGTTGATCAGCTAGGTGTTACCGTGAGGAATCTAATGTGATATTGTATGTTCAAGTTGTATTAGCAAATCTGGGCCTAGCGGGAATGGCATCCCACTAGAAGCATCAGCAATAAGTCTGAGCTTGACATTTCGAGATTAATGGTAGAAGGTATTAAACCTGAAACTCTCCAAATTAATGTGAGTGATTGAACGTTCCACGAGACTGATTGCTACTAATTACTGATATGTTAAATTGAGGCTGTGTTGAAAGTGACCGCCGAGTCAAAAAGTTTAGGCCGTTGTGCAGCCGCCGCGCTGAAAGTTGACTTGATTTTTCCCTCTTGTGCTGTTGGTAATTCCTTAAGGGCTAGAATTAATTTGACAATTATTTTAGAAGCGCTAGAGTATACTTATATATTGTCCCAAAAGGACATTTCTGAAATATTTTGGCAAAATATTTAATTAATCGAATAAGCGAATAACAATAATAACTTTTGGAAAATAGTTCCTAAAATTATTATTACAATTATTTTAGGAGCGCTTGAATATACTAATATATTGTTCCAAAAAGATATAGCTGAAATATTGTTGGAAAACGGAAAAATAATTCATTGAATACACGGCAATAAAATTCTTTGTGCACGAGGGTGGGACGCAAGGTTAAGGTCTGTGTTAGCGCCAAGGATACTTCGCTGGTTTCGACCAGTGACGGGCTAAAGTATACTAAGATAGTGATAGACCCAGACATAGCTTAACGACAAAATGGCCACGACCATCGTCCCCAAACACAAATTCAATGAATACTTAGATCAGAGAATAAAGGACAGAGCAGGGGGAAAAATACAGTATAAAACAATAAAGAAGGTGTGGGAGGAAGTGAGGCTAAAATGGACACAGGCAGGTTACCTTAGTGGAGCTGCCCCATCAAAAGGGCAACTCCTTACTATGGAGAAAGAACTAGAGGAAGCAGTGAAGGAAGGGATAGAAAGTGAAGTTGAAAGGAATAAGAACTACTTATTCAAAAAGGAAGGTACAAAACATAGGGAGAGAGCAGAGGCTGAGCTGAAAATAGGAACGTGGGCAATTGAAGAAATCCGAAGGGCACTCCCATACAGAAAACCTGACATGATGGGGGTGGTCACTGGAGCCCCAACTGACACCAAAGAGGGCATGTCCAACAATAATGACGCCCCACCTGCCACCACAGCCGCTCCATCGGCCCCAACCCATCTATACCCAGAACTGCCACAGGGAGAGAAAATAACACCACCTCCCTATTTTCAAAATCCATTTACCCACCTCCCTCAAAACCCTTTTCTGACCCCTGCTGTGGTACAGGCACCGGTGTTTGTGGTGCATGAAGGACACCTAAAAGGTAGTATGACTTTGGGGATCCAAGAAGGGCAACTCATGTGTGAAGAGAGAACTGATCATCGAGAAAGGGAGGAAAGGGATAGATCTCACACACAAGGACGTGGTGAGGGTTCGAAACCAGCCTCACTACAGGGACATGGTGGCTCTCTATTTACCTATCCACAAGGACGGGGTGGTGGGTCTCAACCAGGCCCTTTGAAGAGAGAAGACAGAGAGCTGATTCAGTTTTCTTCCACTCCAAACCCAGACTGGTTTAGAAGCAGAACACGGGGGGATAGTCAAACAGTCACTGAAGGGTCATGGTCGCCACCAGGACAATGTTCCTCTGGGGCCTCATTAAGAGGAAACCACAGCAAGGACGATGAAGGTGAGAACAGATCAGGACAAGATGAAGAGGAGGTGGAGCGAGACATCAGGGACTCAGTGGCACTGGCCAAATCTATGTTAGAAGATGCTGAACGTGGAGGGGGCTCGTACCATATAGAAGGGGTAATGATGGGAAAGGTGACGGATTTGGTCGAACCTATCAGACAGTCCGTACGTCTCAGGGAACAGAGCAGCAGGGGTGTCTCGTCCAGGGCAGACTGGGATCCCCAACATGGTGGACGGGGAGGGTCGGAGATGCAGATGCCGTTGAGGCCCACTCCGGACGGAGGGCATGAAGAATACCAACCCTGGAAAATGACAGACCTTACCACTTTGATGGAACAATTACCCAGCCTGCATGGGGGTGCCTCTGCATGGCTCCTTCAACTGCAAACACTGACTTCAGGTCTACGGCTCTGTCTAGGTGACATGAGGGCCCTTCTGGCTAGAGCAACAGACCATACCACCATGAGTGCTCTGATAAGAGATGCAGATCTTGCCACAGCCCCGGCTGCACTGGCCCAGGGAGACTTCCGAGCACAATTGTGGGCAGTGTTGAGAAGGGCATATCCCACAGAACGAAACCATGCAACCCTTTCATCATTCACCATCAATCCAGGGGAACAACCGGCAGCCTACCTCGACAGAGCAAAAACCACATGGAGAACTGTCCACGAAGAACCATATGACCACACTGCCACCACGGTCAGCATGTGGAAGGAGATGGTGGTGAGCGGAGCTCCAAACGAGGTCCGTACCAAACTCAGAGGCACTGTGGGGTTAATGGCACTTCCCCAGGCTCAGTTCAACTCCCATGTGCATCACCACATCACCCAATACAACAAGGATAAGGGAGGGGCTGAAACACAAGTCCAGTCCCTACAGGTACAACTTTTGAAACTACAACTGAAAGAGGCCCAGAAAGGAGATAAACCGAAGAAACAAATGGTGGCTGAAGATCAACCAGACATCTCACAAATCATTGAAAAAACGGTTTCACAAATGATACAGCAACAACAACCACCCATGGCACCACAGGGACCTCCCATGCCAGCACCCAGGATGGAACAACCTGTCCCGATGGCAGCACAACCGTACTATCAACCGCCACAACAACCATATCAGCCACCATGGGGACAATCACCAAGATACTCTTCACCATGGGGGGCTGTTTCAATTGTAAACAAATGGGACATATGGCCCGCCAGTGTCCATACCCAGTAACATCGATCCAACAACATTGGATGGCAAACAGGGCACGAGGATACGCCCCTAGACCGAGAGGGGGACTAAGGCCAATGATGTACCAACCACGTGCAGCCCAGCAACCTGCATACAATCACCCAAACCCAGACCCAAATCAGCAACCACCTCCTCCTTTCCAGGGCATGTCTGACGAATATACCCCATGGTCCTGAAGTTGCCCACCACTACCAGACGGGCGAGGGGGGCAGCATTTTCCTCTCCACACAGAGCCAACAGTCCTGTGTGAGGTGGAAGGAGTGACCCACCAATTTCTAGTAGACACAGGGTGTACATACTCTGCTATCAGATCCCGTCAACAACTCTCTTCGGAATCCATACAGGTGGTGGGGGTATCAGGAACACCCGAAGCACAAAAGAAAACCATTCCGTTACTCTTCTCTTGGGGCCCATCTAAGCTGAAGCATCAGTTCCTATACTGCCCCAACTGTCCTATCAATCTTCTTGGAAGGGATCTCCTGTGTAAACTGCAATGTTCGATATACCTTACAGAAAATGGCGTTGAGGTCTCCATTGATCCTATTCCCTCAACACCAGTTCATCCCGTCAAAATACTAATGCTACCCATCATTCCAACCCCTGTGTTGTCAGCAACACAAGAAATCCATTGGCTAAAATGCATAGAGACAGGTCCTGGGACCCCGGAGGTCCAGTTTAAGTTCAATCAACTGAAGCCACAGATCTATGCATTACACCCATACAAAACCCCGCAAGCTGGAATCCACTGTACACTGAATGTGACAGACCATGACGTGAACACATACACCGATGACTGGGATGAGAACATGATGCACCTAACGCCATCCATCAGGTGTTGCACCATTGTGTGTGGACAAGAGGGGGTGGCAGCACCAGTCATCCTACCACCTCATCTGAAATCCTGGTACCTACTAGGGGAGGAGTCAGCTCCCCATGTTACACTGGCAGTGGGAAACGGTTTCGAAGCAAGGAGCCTGGGCCCTATGATCAGACGAGCATCCAAACTTCAGTGGGAACCCACCCAAACACCGGGAATACACAAGGCCACCACTGAAAACATGTGGAGGTTCATGACTGTTGACACTGAAGAACACTGTCTTCCAGAACGACTGACCCTGCCAAGACACCATGGTAAGCCATACACCGACCACCCATCTACCAAAGCATTGATCTCCACCATAGATGAAAGTATATGGACTCACACCCCTTTTGATGTGGGCCAACTACAGGTGGCACCGGTCACCATCACTCTACTGAACCCAGATCAAATACCTGTTTACCGAACTCAATACCGTTTGAAACCTGAACAGACCATGGGGATCAAACCGACCATTGATGGGTTACTGAGAGCACAGGTTATCTATCGAACTGTATCTCCATGGAACACGCCGATCCTACCAGTGCTGAAAGCTGGAGGAGAAACATACCGGATGGTTCAAGACTTCCGAGCAGTAAATGACGTTACTGCACCTATAGACCTACCTGTCCCTGACCCTCACATCACTCTGAGCAATCTGTCTCCAAAACACCAATACTTCACGGTGGTGGATCTGGCTAATGCTTTCTTCAGCATCCCACTTGATGAAGCCTCACAGCCACTCTTTGCTTTCACGTACGAACATCAACAGTACACTTATTCGGTTCTCCCACAGGGTTACAGGTGTTCTCCCGGAATCTTCAATCACATCCTTAAAACACACCTGGCAGAGTTGAAAATCCCAGAAGGTGTGATACTGATCCAATATGTAGACGACCTTTTGCTGGGGGCTCCCACTTCTGATCTCTGCCTACAGATGACAAAAACAATACTGGACTTCCTGGCCGTCAAAGGATACAAAGTCAAAATGAGCAAAGTCCAGTCCTGTCGCAGAACTGTCCTTTTCCTTGGCAGAGAAATCTCGGGAGAAGGAGCAGGACTCTCCAAAACCCACAGAGACTCTATACTTCATCATCCACGCCCCATCACTGTGTCGGGAATGTTGTCTTTCCTTGGCTTGACAGGGTACAGCCGAACACACATCCCAGACTACACTGCCAGAACTGAGCCACTGAGAGAAATAGTGCGAGAGGCGGGACCAAGGAACCTACACTCGTCATTGACATGGACCACTGAAGCATCAAAGGCTTTTGCACTCTTGAAAACAGATCTCTCAGTGGCAGCAGCCTTGACATCACCTGACTACAAAAACAAATTCCATCTGGATGTTTCTGAAAAAGAAGGATTCACATCATCCATCCTTTTTCAGAAACAAGAGGGGGAGAGAAGAGTGTTGATGTATCACTCCTCCAAATTGGACCACATCGAAGTAGGACAAACCACATGTTCCAGGTATGTAGCTGCAGTGGCAAAAGCTATTGAAAAAACAGCCCACCTGGTAATGTGCCATCCATTGGAAATCCACACCCACCATGGGGTTGCAGCATATCTGATGAGCAAAGAATTCACGTTCAGCGCTGAAAGAAAAACGAAAATCCAGAATAAATGCACACAATCACACATCACATTTGTCAACACTGACAAAAACATGGCAGACGCACTCAATGCTGAAGAAGGTCTACCCCACTCCTGCGCAGAAAGAGCTGCACAAGAACTGAAACTGAGACCTGACCTGGGGAACGAACCACTCACCAACCCGGACCTATGGTTATACACAGATGGATGCTGCTATAGAGGAGAGGAAGGGAACATAGCAGCATACGCAGTGGTACAACAGCTTCCAGATAGATCACATGTGACTTTGGAATCTGCCATCGTCCCACAACCTGCATCAGCCCAATTAGCTGAAATCATAGGTTTGACACAAGCTCTGGAAAGAGCTGAAGGAAAGACTGTAAACATCTACACCGACTCAGCGTATGCTCATGGAGCAGTCCATACTGATGGACCACAATGGGTTAGACGCAACTTCACCACCACAGGGAACCTGCCAATCAAACACAAGACACAGATGGAAAAACTGATTAAATCAGTCTCACTACCTAAGAAGGTGGCCATCATGAAGTGTAAAGGACATCAACAACTGAAAAACAGAGTCAGCGAGGGAAATGATGCAGCTGACAAAGCAGCCAAGAAAGCTGGTGGTTACACCCCGAGACAAATGATACTACAGATCCAACCAGCTCGGACTGAGCTCACAGGGCAACACATAAAAGAACTCCAGTTCTCAGCAGGACCCTATGAACATTCAGTATGGGGACAGAAAGGGGCCACCAAAGGACCTGATGAACTGTGGAGATGCCATGATGGCAGACTAGTGGCCCCTGCAAACCTCTGTCCAGAACTAATACGAGAAGCTCATGGGCCCACACACGAAGGCAAACTAAAGACTTTACAGAAGGTGTCCCACATCTGGTGGCACCCCCACATGAAAGACATGACAGATTTGTTTTGTGACGAGTGTAGCATTTGTGGTAGCCACAATCCAAAGAAACCATATCAAACGCCCATGGGTTCATACCCAGTCCCAAATGCTTGTTTTCAGGACATCAGCATAGATTACACAGATATGGGGCAAGATAATGTGACAAATGGAAAAAGGTACCTGTTAGTTATGGTAGACAGGTTCTCTAAATGGGTTGAGGCAATACCAACAGCAAGGGAGGATGCAAAATCGGTCATTAAGTGGCTGCAAACCGAACTCATACCAAGGTATGGAGTCCCCAGGCAAATCAGATCCGACAACGGATCCCACTTCAGTAACAAACACCGGTGGAGGAAAGATTTGGCATTGTACACAAATTTGGGTCAGTGGGTCAGTGTACAAGCCCCAATCGCAGGGCCTCGTGGAACGCTCAAATCAGACCCTTAAGGCTAAGATAGCTAAGGTATGTGCAGGTTCGAAGTTGACATGGGTCGAAGCCCTGCCCCTGGCGTTGATGGCCATGAGAGCCTCGCCAGGTGCAGGCACCCATCTCTCTCCTCATGAGATAATGACTGGTAGAGTCATGCCTGGTCCACCAAGGGAGGGAGGTCATATGCCCGCCCTTGATGTACAACAAATTGTAATGTCTGAATATGTGAGAAAACTGACGGAACTTTCTGCAGCTCTCTCCAAACAGATTCACAAGGTCCAAGAGGGGGAGCTGACGGGAGATCCGGCACCACTGAAGGTAAAGGTTGGTGACTGGGTGAGGGTTAACTTCTTGGGGATATAGGGGGTGCTGTTTCGCATTAGCATAATTTGCTCTACAGATTAAACTGCCTAGTACTCAATTCTTGCTCGTACAATATGCATATTATTGTTATTATTGGATAGAAAACACTCTCTAGTTTCTATAGCCGTTTGAATTATGTCTCTGAGTGGAACAGAACTCATTCTACAGCACTTTTCCTGATATGGAGTGAGATTTCAGAAATCTTGGCCTCTGGTCCCAGGTCAGTTTTAATGTCCTGTAAATGCTATGAGGATACAAACACTGCCCACGCCTTCCTCTAGATGTCAGTAAGTGGTGACAATTTGAATGGAGTCGATTGCGCAATCAGGGCCTGTATAAAAGGCCAAAGACCGGATGTACCGTTCTTTTGCTCCCTGCGCCTGACGCACGATGGACGTCGGACCTGCTCTCTTTCCAAGCTGTTGTTTAGCCAGTAATATATCGCCGGTCATGTTTTTACTCGTTATAGGTGTTAAAAACATCATAAGGTAGTTAATTTAAACCGTTTTATAGCAATTTATATCCGTTTAGTGCGATTTTGAGGCATTGCTTTGTGATGCACTTTGAAGCGCCGGGCACGTTTCGGGGTCCCGGTCGAACGTTAGTGGGCATTTCGACGGACAAGAGGACATCTTTCGACCAAAAGAAGATTAGACCCAAGAAAGGATACATTGCCCAAGATTCTGATGGAAGATCACCTCATAGTAAGAAATATTTAAGATGATAAATCGTTGTTCTGTCGAAAAATTTTAAACGCATATTCCGCCATTTTTTTTGGTATAGCTTCGCTTGGCGAACCCTGTATTGCACAGTAAGGATAATTTTAGAAATGTAATTCAGCGATTGCATTAAGAACTAATTTGTCTTTCGATTGCTGTCCACCCTATATTTTTTAGTAAAGTTTACGATTAGTTATTCATTACGCCAGATCACTGTCCAAAATGGCGCCCGACATTTTCAGGCTAGTTTTGCTAGTATTGTCATTGTATAACCACGTTTTTTTGTGGCTAAATATGCACATTTTCGAACAAACTCTATATGTATGTTGTAATATGATGTTACAGGAGTGTCATCGGAAGAATTCTGAGAAGGTTAGTGAAAAAATTAATATATTTTGGCGATGATTACGTTATCGCTCTCTTTGGCTTGAATCAATGCTCGGGTAACGTTTGCACATGTGGTATGCTAATATAACGATTTATTGTGTTTTCGCTGTAAAACACTTAGAACATCTGAAATATTGTCTGAATTCACAAGATCTGTGTCTTTCCATTGCTGTGAGCTGTGTATTTTTAAGAAATGTTTTATGATTAGTAATTAGGTAATACACGTTGCTCTCTGTATTTATTCTAATCGAGTTGTGATGGTGGGTGCAATTGTAAACTATGATTTCTACCTGAAATATGCACATTTTTCTAACAAAACCTATCCTATACAATAAATATGTTATCAGACTGTCATCTGATGAGGTTTTTTCTTGGTTAGTGGCTATCAATATCTTTATTTGGCCGAATTGGTGATAGCACCTGATGGAGTAAGAAACTGATGGAGTTAGAAAAGTGGTGTCTTTTGCTAACGTGGTTAGCTAATAGATTTACATATTTTGTCTTCCCTGTAAAACATTTTAAAAATCTGAAATGGTGGCTTTATTCACAAGATCTGTATCTTTCATTTGGTGTCTTGGACTTGTGATTTAATGATATTTAGATGCTACTATTTAATTGTGACGCTATGCTAGCGATGCTAATCAGTGGGGGGGTGGGGGGGGGTGGGGGTGCTTGTCAAGTGGGACGCTAGCGTCCCGCGACCCCAGAGAGGTTAAGGTCCACAAGAGAAAGTGGCAGGAACCCAGGTGGACTGGACCGTACGAAGTGAAGGAGGTTACTTCACACTCAGTCCAGGTCAAAGGTAAATCAGGCGCACCTTGGCACCACCTTACACATTGCACACCAGCCCCAACGCCTTCCAGAACTCTGACTGAAGTCAGGGCCGATTTGGCCAATCTCAATTCGACTCCAACCAAACAAACCCTAGTCGGTGAAAATGGGACGCCAGCCCCAGTTTCCACGAACTAAGGCTACTCACCTAGGACCGGGATATCTCACTCCCTGGGAAAGACTGGGAATTTCAGGTCCCTTGTTTGTTATTTTCATAATCATTACTGGAGTGTCCCTAGGAACTTTCACATGGCTTATACAACAGCTCACACATCCACCCCTCTCACATCATACAACTACTAATGTCACGACTAACATTACCCTCAATCTCACCAGTCCCGCTATACACAAACGTAGCACTACAACCACAGACCAACCATGCACTCCAACAAAGGTCAGAAGCACCACCTTATGTGTACCCGCTAATGCGACCACCACCATTACACTGCCTTGGGGGGTATTGGGAAAAGCTAGGAATGGCCGGGGAGGGCATGCTCTGGAGTACACCAGATTTAACTGGTATATGACAAAAGGGGGGTTTCAGGAGTGGTCATGGAAGAGCCTGGTCGCTGAGACTGGTCCTGTCTGGTCCAGTTATTCATCAGGGCAAGCAGTTCTTGTCTGGCGACAAAGATTGTCACTGACTAGGACTGGATTGCATAATTGGGGTCTATCACTAATTATCCGACCAGGTACTGGGACGGGTTGTCAGGATTTTATACTAGCACCACATGTAGAGTCTAGCAAGGATCTACTCTACTGGCCATTAAAAATCTGCATTACACAGCAGGCTCAGCCCTCTGCTATTTCTGACCGGTTTACTGTTTTAACATCTAAGGGGAAGGGAGATTGGGGTCCTATTAATATGGTCACCACTCCTACCACCCCTGATGATACCATTCTTACTGTCACCGGAATCTCAGGTTTCACTAACAATTGGCTTTTATTGACCGAACAAGCAGCTAACACGACCCTGGAAAGCTGTGTTGTTTGCATGGGAGCTAGACCATTGCTCCGCATAGTCCCAGCCGCCATTACCGGAGACTGTCTAATGCCCCTTATGGACAGAGACAACCCACCTGAGAAGTGTTCACAGTGGGACGCTGTTTATCCAGTAGTCACCACGGTGGTCAAGAAACCGATATTCTCCTCCAGTGTGGCTAGAGCTAACTTCACATGCATAACCATGACAGTTGGAGGGGCATTGTTGGGTAAGCTCCCTGCTAGTTGGTGCTTGTACACTCACATGCTCACGGCAATCTTTAAACCAGTGTCTAGAGCTGATGTGTGGTGGTGGTGTGGGGGAACTAGTCTGTTTGACAGACTTCCCCACAATGCCACTGGTACCTGTGCACTTGTAACTCTTCTGTTGCCCATCTCTGTTTACCCCATAGGCGTCCAAGATCTGCTCACCCGTATACAAGCTCTGGGTCCTGAATATTGGCCTAACAGGACCAAGCGCACGGTGGGCCCTTCTGCTGGGGACCCAACTTACATTGATGCAATTGGCGTCCCCAGGGGGGTACCAGATGAGTATAAATTGGTTGACCAAGTAGCCGCGGGTTTTGAATCATCATTTTGCTGGTGGTGTACAGTTAATAAAAATGTGGACAGAATTAACTACATTAATTTTAATGTCCAGAAACTGGGCAATTGGACTCAACAAGGCTTCGAGGCGGTCCATGGACAATTGGCAGCCACATCCCTGATGGCATTTCAAAATAGAATCGCGGTTGATATGTTATTGGCTGAACGTGGGGGGGTCTGTGCCATGTTTGGTGAGCAGTGTTGTACTTACATTCCCAACAACACAGCTACGGATGGGAGTCTGACTGTAGCATTGGAGGGACTTCGTACCCTTAATGGTAAGATGAAACAACACTCAGGTGTGGATACCACTATGTGGGACTCCTGGATGGATGCTTTTGGTAAATATAAGACGCTGGTTTCCTCTATCCTAGTATCTATTTCTGTTTTTGCGGGCATTCTTGTACTTTGTGGATGCTGTTGCATTCCATGTGCGCGCACGCTTGCTAGCCGTGTTATCACTGCCGCCATAGACCCTAATCAGGAAAGGGCCCAAATGTTCCCATTGCTTGATGATGGGGAAGCTGGACCTGTCTATCTATTTGAGGACTAAGAAACTTTTATGTCACGTCTCTTGTGAGACGTGAAGAGGGGGAATTAAAAATTTGTCTTCTGACAAATTTTATCCCATAGCTTTGTCTTTTTTACTTTTATGTCACGTCTCTTGTGAGACGTGAAGAGGGGGAATCAAAAATTTGTCTTCTGACAAATTTTAACTAGTTTATTCACGTCTATAAGACGTGAAGAGGGGGATTTGTAAGAAATTGTAATAGATACTGGAAACTTGTTATAACAACTTCTCAACATAAGCTATCTTTTATACAACATGCACACACCCCCTCTTTCCCCCAGACACATGCTGGTCTCATTAGTTACCAACCACAGACACACACACACCCCCACTCAGGACAGGCCCCTGAAACAACATTAGACATACACATTCTTTCCAAGGTTGGGACTCAAGACAAAGAACTATGTTAAGAGCCAATGGAACGTCGATACCAGGCCCGAACAGGACTACCCACGACCCAGAGCGACCAATCAGAAGGCCAGACTACCAGATCAACCTACATCATTCACTGCATATATAAGCTGTACAATATGTTTAGCGCTCTCTTTTCCGACGATTCCATACGAGTCAGACAGAACGGGGCCGTGCAGCACGGTTTGCCAGATATCTTTACCCTTGAATAAATTGCCTTATTATACCATATCCACCTCGTCCTATGTCTCAACTTGATCTCTTGTCTCCAATAACGTTTTATCAACAGAGTCCAGGTTTCTCGTGGAGAATAAACTACGAATCAAATATGCTCTCACTCCAGAAGATGCTGCTGCAAGGGAAAAACTTTAACCGGTGGCAAAAGAGGCTAGAGAAGAAGGGAGACATCCCTCAGTTAACTACAGCGGTAGAGATGAAGGGAGACATCCCTCAGTTAACTACAGCGGTAGAGATGAAGGGAGACATCCCTCAGTTAACTACAGCGGCCCTTTTGCATTTGTCGATGGAAAGAAGATCGATTGCCAGGACGTCATGAAAGTACTGAATGTTTTGAAAACACTGTGCTCAGGTATATAGCTACATTGCTCTTTGGAGTCCACATCAGCAACAAACTAACATGGTCCAAGTACACCAAGACAGTCGTGAGGAGGGCACAACAAAACCTATTCCCCCTCAGGAGACTGAAAAGATTTGGCATGGGTCCTCAGATCCTCAAAAGGTTTTACAGCTGCACCATTGAGAGCATCCCGACGGGTTGCATCACTGCCTGGTATGGCAACTGCTCAGACTCCGACTGCAAGGCACTACAGAGGGTAATGCGTACGGCCCAGTACATCACCGGGGCCAAGCTTCCTGACATCCAGGACCTCTATACCAGGCGGTGTCAGAGGAAGGCCCAAAAAATTGTCAAAGACTCCAGCCACCCTAGTCATAGACTTTTCTCTCTGCTACTGCACAGCAAGCAATATCAGAGCGCCAAGTCTAGGTTCAGGAGGCTTCTAAACAGCTTCTACCCCCAAGCCATAGGACTCCTGAACAGCTAATCAAATGGTTACCCAGACTATTTGTATTGCCCCCCCCCCCCCCCCCCCCTCTTCTATACTGCTGCTACTCTCTGTTATTATCTACTTTAATAACTCTTCCTACATGTACGTATTACCTCGACACTGGTGCCCCTGCACATTGACTCTGTACCGGTACCCCCTGTATAGCCCCTCTATTACTTACTGCTGCTCTTTAATTATTTGTTATTCTTATCTCTTACTTTTATAGATATTTTCTTAAAACTGCATTGTTGGTTAAGTAAGCATTTCACTGTAAGTTCTACACCTGTGTTAATGTTAATTGTTACAAATAACATTTGATTTGATTGACTTGAAATCGATGTCATCCTGTTCTTTCTAAGTCAAATGAAAACGTTAAGAGTTAGCTAAATTACTCTTGAGTAATAAGGCGATTGTCATTTTTACATTCCCCCGTTTTATATCAGCAGGTTCGGAAATGTGAATACGGGTTCATCGTATTGATCACAGCTACCTCGGTTTAGGGTAGTCCAGGTCTTTCTCTAAGCTCAGGTTTCCTTACAGCTACCTAGCTTACTAGTTCAACTAGTTAACCAGTTATTAATATCACTACACTGTTTGTTTTCTTCTTCTTATTATTTTTTGTCAGGTTATGCAACGTTTTGAATTCAATGCACTAAATATTGTTTCTCTAAATGCCACCAGGGGTTTATGAAACATAACTAAAAGAAAAGCACTTTTATTTTGTAAACACTAATGCAGATTTCATTCTACTCCAGGAGACTCACTCCTGCGATTCAGATTCTAGTTTTTGGAAATCGCAACGGGGAAATACTGTTTATTATAGTCACGGTTCTAACCACTCAGCTGGTACTATGATATTGATATTTCAGAGTCTTGTGTGTCCAAAGATGGGAGATGGGTTATATTGATCTCCAAACTAGATAATGCTTGTTTTATTACAATGTGTATGGATACAATTCTCACACTTCAAATAATACTTTATTTTGGATATTGCTGATAAGCTTACTGAGCTACAAAACAAATATACAAATTCATGGCTTATAATAGCTGAAGACATTAATGAAACACCTGATAACACTTTAGATAGATTTAAGCCTAGAATAGCTCAAAGAACTCAGAATTGTGGGCGGCAGGTAGCCTAGTGGTTAGAGCGTTGGGCCAGTAACCAAAAAGTTGCTGGATTGAATCCCCAAGCAGACAAGTAAAAATCTGTGGTTCTGCCCTGAACAAAGCAGTTAACCCACTGTTCCACGGTAGACCGTCATTGTAAATAAGAATTTGTTCTTAACTGACTTGCCTAGTTTTTAAAAAAGGATTTTAAAAAATGGAGCTGATGGTGGGCTTGAAGTTGATATGATATAAGTAAACTGAATAAAAAGATGTATGCTTAGCGCTGAATCTATATGGTACTTCATTCCCTGTCATATTTTTGTGGAAATGCAACTATTATCCAACAAAATTACCCATCAAACTGTTCAAAGCCCTTTTAGCATGAAAAATATGTTATGTCCACAACTTCTCCCCACACAAAGCCCTGCTGTGGAACAACAAAGATATTGTTTTTAAAAACAAGTCTTTGTTCTTCCCTAAGTGGTTTGAAATAAATATTATATCTGTGCTTGATTTATTTGATAAAGAAGGAAATATACTCTCTTATAGAGTTCTTACCAACATATAACTTCCCAATACATAATTTAATTCTATATGCAAAGCAATACCTTCAGGACTTAATTAATTATATCTCATTTGTGTTTTGGAGAACATGTCAAGATAGATGCACAACTTATGTTAGAAGGGTGCCCCTGCTGGGTAAGAAATGTAATAGTACATTATTTTACACCAAATTTTGTGATATCAAATTGGCAGACAGTCTTGTCGCTAGAGCGTGATGGGACAGCCAGACCCTCCACTAACCCGCATGTCGCTGGGGCTATTGTCTCCCAGTCACGACCCAGAAGGAAAGGACTTTGTTTCTGGCCAATTTGAGCCTGTAATCGAACCCACAAATGCTGATGCTCCAGATACTGAACTAGTCTAAAGAAGGCCAGTTTATTGCTTCTTTAATCAGAACAACAGTTCTCAGCTGTGCTAACATAATTGCAAAAGGGTTTTCTAATGATCAATTAGCCTTTTAAAATGACAACTTGGATTAGCTAACACAACGTGGTATTGGAGCACAGGAGTGATGGTTGCTGATAATGGGCCTCTGTACGCCTATGTAGTTATTCCAATAAATAAATCTGCCGTTTCCAGCTACAATAGTCATTTACAACATTAATGATGTCTACACTGTATTTCTGATCAATTTGATGTTATTTTAATGGACAAAACATTTGCTTTCTTTCAAAAACAAGGACATTTCTAAGTGACTCCAAACTTTTGAACGGTAGTGTACGTGTAGTGATATGTTTTTTTGTTACTGTATTGTAAGTTTAAATGTTATAAAAAAATGTATATTAAAAAAAACAATTAAAAAACAACATTCCATGACATGCTGTAAGGCATTGTTGGTAGATTATTAGATAAACCCTCTCAAAGTATAGGGAAAGATAGCCTACCTTTTATGGTTGTTTGATCAATAGGACTGTAAAGTTCCCAAATGTAAGAGGACTCCTGTGGCATTTACATATTTGTAGAAATCCATTCAGCTGTATTATGTGGCTTTTGCCAAATGCATTCTAATGATCTAAAGTCGCACTGTTTGCAACTGCCTGTAACACACAGTCCAGTTCAAAAGTAATGATGGCAGACCCTTGTGCAAATTGCTTGTTTGCATAAAGGCCTATTGGCTGTGGCGCACTGGTCTGCATAGGCTCCAGTCCCAGGAGGAGACAGGTTTTTTTTATTAGGTTCTATTTACTGTAGTGTCTATTAATTGTCCAAACACACGGGCCTTTCCCACTCTATATTGCTATAGAATTTTCACAAATGCCTTAGTATACTTAAGGGACTGACAGTCCATTTATTTCATTTTGGTAATATTGACAGCTAAGTGGTTACAACATATTTGACAGAAATGTCACATATTCTAGGACTCACTGTATCTTTAAGTGCAAAACTTTCACATTTTGCACTATTCTGTCACACCCTGATCTGTTTCACCTGTCCTTGTGATTGTCTCCACCCCGCTCCAGGTGTCATCCATCTTCCCCATTAGCCCCTGTGTATTTATACCTGTGTTTTCTGTCTGTCTGTGCCAGTTTGTCTTGTTTGTTCAAGCCAACCAGTGTTTTGTGTCTCAGCGCCTGCATTTTCCAGTCTCTCTTTTCGCACCCTCCCGTTTTGACCCTTGCATGTCCTGACTCTGCACCCGCCTGCTGTCTCTGAGCCTGCCTGCCGACCGTACCGCTGCCCCCCTCTGGATTTCCGATCTCTGCCTTACCCTAAACCTGCCTGCCGTCCGGTACCATTGCCCAACCTCTGGTTTTCTGACCCCTGCCTGTCTTGACCTGTCTATTGCCTGCCCCTGTGGAACATTAAACTATTGTTTATTCGACGGGGTCTGCATCTGGGTCTTCCCTTCATACTGATATATTCAATGCCAAACTTGACACTTGAGAGAATTGCTCTACTTTATGTAGGGCTGCTGGAATCTGATTTTTAATTTCTCAAAACAGGGTTGTATCGTCAGCTAACTGGAAATGTTCACCTCTTTATCACATACAACAATTCCTTCAAATTGACTCTTGGTGACTATTGAACACATTATTTGTGATGCTACAGAGCCCATGACAAAGCAATTTTTTTTTTTTTTTTTTTTTTACATTTTACAAATGTATTTAAAAAAATAACATACGTTATTTACATACGGAAAAGGGTGATACCTAGTCAGTTGCAACTGAATGCATTCAACTGAAATGTGTCTTCTGCATTTAACCCAACCTTTTTAAATCAGATTATTCAGACTCTTTGCTATGAGACTCAATTGAGCTCCGGTGCATCATATTTCCATTGATCATCCTTGAGATGTTTCTACAACTTGATTGGAGTCCAACTGTGGTAAATTCAATTGATTGGACATGATTTGAAAAGGCGCAAACACACCTGTCTATAAAATATCCACAGTTGATGGTGCATGTTAAAGCAAAAACCAAGCCATGAGGTCGAAGGAGTTGTCCGTAGAGCTCTGGGACAGGATTGTGTCGATGCACAGATCTGGGGAGGGGCACCAAAAAATGTCCGCAGCGTTGAAGGTCCCCAAGAACACGGTGACCTCCATCATCTTAAATGGAAGAAGTTTGGAACAACCAAGACATTTCCTAGCCCCGGACAAACATACCTCATTTAACTATTTAGCCCCGGACAAACATACCTGATTTAACTTATTTAGGGCCTGATGATTAGTTGACAAGTTGAGTCAGGTTTGTTTGTCCGGGGCTACAATAAACTGTACCTTTGGGGGTATATTCGAAGACCGCAGTTGGGAACCACTGGCCAACAGTATGATGGCATTAGCCTTATGGGCATTTGCAATGGACTCCTTGACACTGTGCATCTGAAGCAGAGAATAGCTTAACTCACACGACTGTTTACATACTGTTCAGCGATATGTTCTCAATTTAAAAACGATACAGAAGACAATGTATATGAGGCTAAACATTACACTAGGTGTTGTACATGCCTTGTGCTGGCATGAATTTTTTTTGGTGCAAATCCAACCCTTGTAATCTAGGTGGTGAAATGTCTGGAAGCAGGAGATCATCAAATCAAATCAAATCAAATGTATTTAGAAAGCCCTTCTTATATCAGCTGATGTCACACAGTGCTCTACAGAAACCCAGCCTAAAACCCAAACAGCAAGCAATGCAGGTGTAGAAGCACGGTGGCTAGGAAAAACTCCCTAGAAAGGCCAGAACCTAGGAAGAAACCTAGAGAGGAACCAGGCTATGAGGGGTGGCCAGTCCTCTTCTGGCTGTGCCAGGTGGAGATTATAACAGAACATGGCCAAGATGTTCAAAATGTTCATAGATGACCAGCAGCGTCAAATAATAATAGTAATCACAGTGGTTTGTAGAGGGTGCAACAGGTCAGCACCTCAGGAGTAAATGTCAGTTGGCTTTTCAATAGCCATTCATTCAGAGTATCTCTACCGCTCCTGCTGTCTCTAGAGTGTTGAAAACAGCAGGTCTGGGACAAGGTAGCACATCCGTGAACAGGTCAGGGTTCCATAGCCGCAGGCAGAACAGTTGAAACTGGAGCAGCAGCACGACTAGGTGGACTGGGGACAGCAAGGAGTCATCAGGCCAGGTAGTCCTGAGGCATGGTCCTAGGCCTCAGGTCCTCCGTGAGAAAGAAAGAAAGAAAGAAAGAAAGAAAGAGAGAGAAAAAGAAAGAGAATTGGAGAGAGCATACTTAAATTCACACAGGACACCGGATAAGACAGAAGAAATACTCCAGATATAACAGACTGACCCTAGACCTCTGACACAAACTATTGCAGCATAAATACTGGAGGCTGAGACAGGAGGGGTCGGGAGACACTGTGGCCCCGTCCGACGATACCCCGGACAGGGCCAAACAGGCAGGATATAACCGCACCCACTTTGCCAAAGCACAGCCCCCACACCACTAGAGGGATATCTTCAACCACCAACTTACTAACCTGAGACAAGGCCGAGTATAGCCCATGAAGATCTCCCCCACGGCACGAACCCAAGGGGGGGCGCCAAACCGGACAGGAAAATCACGTCAGTGACTCAACCCAGTCAGTGATGCACCCCTCTTAGGGACACTATGGAAGAGCACAAGTAAGCCAGTGACTCAGCACCCTGTAATAGGTTTGAGGCAGAGAATCCCAGTGGAGAGAGGGGAACCGGCCAGGCAGAGACAGCAAGGGCAGTTCGTTGCTCCAGTGCCTTTCCGTTCACCTTCACACTCCTGGGCCAGACTACACTACCTCAATCATAGGAAGAGATGAGTCTTCAATAAAGACTTAAAGGTCGAGACCGAGTCTGCGTCTCTCACATGGATAGGCAGACCATTCCATAGAAATGGAGCTCTATAGGGAGAAAGAGCCCTGCCTCCAGCTGTTTGCTTAGAAATTGTAGGGACA